>NW_027618069.1:0-86574 GCF_964187855.1 Myxine glutinosa | reverse complement strand
GCGAAAAGTGGTTTTTCAACACTAACACAAGTGTGAAAAGTGGTTTTTCAACACTATCACAAGTGCAAAAAGTGTTTTTCCACACTAATACAAGTGCAAAAGTGGTTTCCTGCACCAACACAAGTGCGAAAAGTGGTTTTTCAACACTAACACAAGTGCGAAAAGTGGTTTTTCAACACTAACACAAGTGCGAAAAGTGGTTTTTCCACACTAATACAAGTGCAAAAGTGGTTTCCTGCACCAACACAAGTGCGAAAAGTGGTTTTTCAACACTAACACAAGTGCGAAAAGTGGTTTTTCAACACTAACACAAGTGCGAAAAGTGTTTTTTCCACACTAATACAAGTTCAAAAGTGGTTTCCTGCATCAACACAAGTGCGAAAAGTGGTTTTTCAACAGTAACACAAGTGCGAAAAGTGCTTTTTCAACACTAACACAAGTGCAAAAAGTGGTTTTTCAACACTAACACAAATGCGAAAAGTGGTTTTTCAACACTAACACAAGTGCGAAAAGTGTTTTTTCCACACTAAAACAAGTGCAAAAGTGGTTTCCTGCACCAACACAAGTGCGAAAAGTGGTTTTTCAACACTAACACAAGTGCGAAACGTGGTTTTTCAACACTAACACAAGTTCGAAAAGTGGGTTTTCAACACTAACACAAGTGCGAAAAGTGGTTTTTCCACACTAATTCAAGCGCAAAAGTGGTTTCCTGCACCAACACAAGTGTGAAAAGTGGTTTTTCAACACTAACACCAGTGCGAAAAGTGGTTTTTCAACACTATCACAAGTGCAAAAAGTGTTTTTTCCACACTAATACAAGTGCAAAAGTGGTTTTTCAACACTAACACAAGTGCGAAAAGTGGTTTTTCAACACTAACACAAGTGCGAAAAGTGGTTTTTCAACACTAACACAAGTGCAAAAAGTGGTTTTTCCACACTAATACAAGTGCAAAAGTGGTTTCCTGCACCAACACAAGTACGAAAAGTGGTTTTTCAACACTAACACAAGTGCAAAAAGTGGTTTTTCAACACTATCACAAGTGCAAAAAGTGTTTTTTCCACACTAATACAAGTGCAAAAGTGGTTTCCTGCAACAACACAAGTGCGAAAAGTGGTTTTTCAACACCAACACAAGTGCAAAAAGTGGTTTTTCAACACTATCACAAGTGCAAAAAGTGTTTTTTCCACACTAATACAAGTGCAAAAGTGGTTTCCTGCACCAACACAAGTGCGAAAAGTGGTTTTTCAACACTAACACAAGCGCGAAAAGTGGTTTTTCAACACTAACACAAGTGCGAAAAGTGGTTTTTCAACACTAACACAAGTGCGAAAAGTGGTTTTTCAACACTAATACAAGTCCAAAAGTGGTTTCCTGCACCAACACATGTGCGAAAAGTGGTTTTTCAACACTAACACAAGTGCGAAAAGAGGTTTTTCAACACTATCACAAGTGCAAAAAGTGTTTTTTCCACACTAATACAAGTGCAAAAGTGGTTTCCTGCACCAACACAAGTGCGAAAAGTGGTTTTTCAACACTAACACAAGTGCGAAAAGAGGTTTTTCAACACTATCACAAGTGCAAAAAGTGTTTTTTCCACACTAATACAAGTGCAAAAGTGGTTTCCTGCACCAACATAAGTGCGAAAAGTGGTTTTTCAACACTAACACAAGTGCGAAAAGTGGTTTTTCAACACTATCACAAGTGCAAAAAGTGTTTTTTCAACACTAATACAATTGCAAAAGTGGTTTCCTACACCAACACAAGTGCGAAAAGTGGTTTTTCAACAATAACACAAGTGCGAAAAGTGGTTTTTCAACAATAACACAAGTGCGAAAAGTGGTTTTTCAACACTAACACAAGTGCGAAAAGTGGTTTTTCCACACTAATACAAGTGCAAAAGTGGTTTTTCAACACCAACACAAGTGCAAAAAGTGGTTTTTCAACACTATCACAAGTGCAAAAAGTGGTTTTTCAACACTATCACAAGTGCAAAAAGTGTTTTTTGCACACTAATACAAGTGCAAAAGTGGTTTCCTGAACCAACACAAGTGCGAAAAGTGGTTTTTCAACACTAACACAAGTGCGAAAAGTGGTTTTTCAACACTAACACAAGTGCGAAAAGTGGTTTTTCAACACTAACACAAGTGCGAAAAGTGGTTTTTCAACACTAACACAAGTGCGAAAAGTGGTTTTTTCCACACTAATACAAGTCCAAAAGTGGTTTCCTGCACCAACACAAGTGCGAAAAGTGGTTTTTCAACACTAACACAAGTGCGAAAAGAGGTTTTTCAACACTATCACAAGTGCAAAAAGTGTTTTTTCCACACTAATACAAGTGCAAAAGTGGTTTCCTGCACCAACACAAGTGCGAAAAGTGGTTTTTCAACACTAACACAAGTGCGAAAAGTGGTTTTTCAACACTAACACAAGTGCGAAAAGCGGTTTTTCAACACTATCACAAGTGCAAAAAGTGTTTTTTCCACACTAATACAAGTGCAAAAGTGGTTTCCTGCACCAACACAAGTGCGAAAAGTGGTTTTTCAACACTAACACAAGTGCGAAAAGTGGTTTTTCAACACTATCACAAGTGCAAAAAGTGTTTTTTTCCACACTAACACAAGTGCAAAAGTGGTTTCCTGCACCAACACAAGTGCGAAAAGTGGTTTTTCAACACTAACACAAGTGCGAAAAGTGGTTTTTCAACACTATCACAAGTGCAAAAAGTGTTTTTTCCACACTAATAAAAGTGCAAAAGTGGTTTCCTGCACCAACACAAGTGGGAAAAGTGGTTTTTCAACACTAACACAAGTGCGAAAAGTGGTTTTTCAACACTAACACAAGTGCGAAAAGTGGTTTTTCCACACTAATACAAGTGCAAAAGTGGTTTCCTGCACCAACACAAGTGCGAAAAGTGGTTTTTCAACACTAACACAAGTGTGAAAAGTGGTTTTTCAACACTATCACAAGTGCAAAAAGTGTTTTTCCACACTAATACAAGTGCAAAAGTGGTTTCCTGCACCAACACAAGTGCGAAAATTGGTTTTTCAACACTAACACAAGTGCAAAAAGTGGTTTTTCAACACTAACACAAGTGCGAAAAGTGGTTTTTCCACACTAATACAAGTGCAAAAGTGGTTTCCTGCACTAACACAAGTGCGAAAAGTGGTTTTTCAACACTAACACAAGTGCGAAAAGTGGTTTTTCAACACTAACACAAGTGCGAAAAGTGTTTTTTCCACACTAATACAAGTTCAAAAGTGGTTTCCTGCATCAACACAAGTGCGAAAAGTGGTTTTTCAACAGTAACACAAGTGCGAAAAGTGCTTTTTCAACACTAACACAAGTGCAAAAAGTGGTTTTTCAACACTAACACAAGTGCAAAAGTGGTTTCCTGCACTAACACAAGTGCGAAAAGTGGTTTTTCAACACTAACACAAGTGCGAAAAGAGGTTTTTCAACACTATCACAAGTGCAAAAAGTGTTTTTTCCACACTAATACAAGTGCAAAAGTGGTTTCCTGCACCAACACAAGTGCGAAAAGTGGTTTTTCAACACTAACACAAGTGCGAAAAGTGGTTTTTCAACACTATCACAAGTGCAAAAAGTGTTTTTTCAACACTAATACAATTGCAAAAGTGGTTTCCTACACCAACACAAGTGCGAAAAGTGGTTTTTCAACAATAACACAAGTGCGAAAAGTGGTTTTTCAACAATAACACAAGTGCGAAAAGTGGTTTTTCAACACTAACACAAGTGCGAAAAGTGGTTTTTCCACACTAATACAAGTGCAAAAGTGGTTTTTCAACACCAACACAAGTGCAAAAAGTGGTTTTTCAACACTATCACAAGTGCAAAAAGTGGTTTTTCAACACTATCACAAGTGCAAAAAGTGTTTTTTCCACACTAATACAAGTGCAAAAGTGGTTTCCTGCACCAACACAAGTGCGAAAAGTGGTTTTTCAACACTAACACAAGTGCGAAAAGTGGTTTTTCAACACTAACACAAGTGCAAAAAGTGGTTTTTCAACACTAACACAAGTGCGAAAAGTGGTTTTTCCACACTAATACAAGTCCAAAAGTGGTTTCCTGCACCAACACAAGTGCGAAAAGTGGGTTTTCAACACTAACACAAGTGCGAAAAGAGGTTTTTCAACACTATCACAAGTGCAAAAAGTGTTTTTTCCACACTAATACAAGTGCAAAAGTGGTTTCCTGCACCAACACAAGTGCGAAAAGTGGTTTTTCAACACTAACACAAGTGCGAAAAGTGGTTTTTCAACACTAACACAAGTGCGAAAAGCGGTTTTTCAACACTATCACAAGTGCAAAAAGTGTTTTTTCCACACTAATACAAGTGCAAAAGTGGTTTCCTGCACCAACACAAGTGCGAAAAGTGGTTTTTCAACACTAACACAAGTGCGAAAAGTGGTTTTTCAACACTATCACAAGTGCAAAAAGTGTTTTTTCCACACTAACACAAGTGCAAAAGTGGTTTCCTGCACCAACACAAGTGCGAAAATTGGTTTTTCAACACTAACACAAGTGCGAAAAGTGGTTTTTCAACACTATCACAAGTGCAAAAAGTGTTTTTTCCACACTAATACAAGTGCAAAAGTGGTTTCCTGCACCAACACAAGTGGGAAAAGTGGTTTTTCAACACCAACAGTGCGAAAAGTGGTTTTTCAACACTAACACAAGTGCGAAAAGTCGTTTTTCCACACTAATACAAGTGCAAAAGTGGTTTCCTGCACCAACACAAGTGCGAAAAGTGGTTTTTCAACACTAACACAAGTGTGAAAAGTGGTTTTTCAACACTATCACAAGTGCAAAAAGTGTTTTTCCACACTAATGCAAGTGCAAAAGTGGTTTCCTGCACCAACACAAGTGCGAAAAGTGGTTTTTCAACACTAACACAAGTGCGAAAAGTGGTTTTTCAACACTAACACAAGTGCGAAAAGTGGTTTTTCCACACTAATACAAGTGCAAAAGTGGTTTCCTGCACCAACACAAGTGCGAAAAGTGGTTTTTCAACACTAACACAAGTGCGAAAAGTGGTTTTTCAACACTAACACAAGTGCGAAAAGTGTTTTTTCCACACTAATACAAGTTCAAAAGTGGTTTCCTGCATCAACACAAGTGCGAAAAGTGGTTTTTCAACAGTAACACAAGTGCGAAAAGTGCTTTTTCAACACTAACACAAGTGCAAAAAGTGGTTTTTCAACACTAACACAAATGCGAAAAGTGGTTTTTCCACACTAAAACAAGTGCAAAAGTGGTTTCCTGCACCAACACAAGTGCGAAAAGTGGTTTTTCAACACTAACACAAGTGCGAAACGTGGTTTTTCAACACTAACACAAGTTCGAAAAGTGGGTTTTCAACACTAACACAAGTGCGAAAAGTGGTTTTTCCACACTAATTCAAGCGCAAAAGTGGTTTCCTGCACCAACACAAGTGCGAAAAGTGGTTTTTCAACACTAACACCAGTGCGAAAAGTGGTTTTTCAACACTATCACAAGTGCAAAAAGTGTTTTTTCCACACTAATACAAGTGCAAAAGTGGTTTTTGAACACTAACACAAGTGCGAAAAGTGGTTTTTCAACACTAACACAAGTGCGAAAAGTGGTTTTTCAACACTAACACAAGTGCAAAAAGTGGTTTTTCCACACTAATACAAGTGCAAAAGTGGTTTCCTGCACCAACACAAGTACGAAAAGTGGTTTTTCAACACTAACACAAGTGCAAAAAGTGGTTTTTCAACACTATCACAAGTGCAAAAAGTGTTTTTTCCACACTAATACAAGTGCAAAAGTGGTTTCCTGCAACAACACAAGTGCGAAAAGTGGTTTTTCAACACCAACACAAGTGCAAAAAGTGGTTTTTCAACACTATCACAAGTGCAAAAAGTGTTTTTTCCACACTAATACAAGTGCAAAAGTGGTTTCCTGCACCAACACAAGTGCGAAAAGTGGTTTTTCAACACTAACACAAGCGCGAAAAGTGGTTTTTCAACACTAACACAAGTGCGAAAAGTGGTTTTTCAACACTAACACAAGTGCGAAAAGTGGTTTTTCAACACTAATACAAGTCCAAAAGTGGTTTCCTGCACCAACACATGCGCGAAAAGTGGTTTTTCAACACTAACACAAGTGCGAAAAGAGGTTTTTCAACACTATCACAAGTGCAAAAAGTGTTTTTTCCACACTAATACAAGTGCAAAAGTGGTTTCCTGCACCAACACAAGTGCGAAAAGTGGTTTTTCAACACTAACACAAGTGCGAAAAGAGGTTTTTCAACACTATCACAAGTGCAAAAAGTGTTTTTTCCACACTAATACAAGTGCAAAAGTGGTTTCCTGCACCAACATAAGTGCAAAAAGTGGTTTTTCAACACTAACACAAGTGCGAAAAGTGGTTTTTCAACACTATCACAAGTGCAAAAAGTGGTTTTTCAACACTAACACAAGTGCAAAAGTGGTTTCCTGCACTAACACAAGTGCGAAAAGTGGTTTTTCAACACTAACACAAGTGCGAAAAGAGGTTTTTCAACACTATCACAAGTGCAAAAAGTGTTTTTTCCACACTAATACAAGTGCAAAAGTGGTTTCCTGCACCAACACAAGTGCGAAAAGTGGTTTTTCAACACTAACACAAGTGCGAAAAGTGGTTTTTCAACACTATCACAAGTGCAAAAAGTGTTTTTTCAACACTAATACAATTGCAAAAGTGGTTTCCTACACCAACACAAGTGCGAAAAGTGGTTTTTCAACAATAACACAAGTGCGAAAAGTGGTTTTTCAACAATAACACAAGTGCGAAAAGTGGTTTTTCAACACTAACACAAGTGCGAAAAGTGGTTTTTCCACACTAATACAAGTGCAAAAGTGGTTTTTCAACACCAACACAAGTGCAAAAAGTGGTTTTTCAACACTATCACAAGTGCAAAAAGTGGTTTTTCAACACTATCACAAGTGCAAAAAGTGTTTTTTCCACACTAATACAAGTGCAAAAGTGGTTTCCTGCACCAACACAAGTGCGAAAAGTGGTTTTTCAACACTAACACAAGTGCGAAAAGTGGTTTTTCAACACTAACACAAGTGCAAAAAGTGGTTTTTCAACACTAACACAAGTGCGAAAAGTGGTTTTTCCACACTAATACAAGTCCAAAAGTGGTTTCCTGCACCAACACAAGTGCGAAAAGTGTGTTTTCAACACTAACACAAGTGCGAAAAGAGGTTTTTCAACACTATCACAAGTGCAAAAAGTGTTTTTTCCACACTAATACAAGTGCAAAAGTGGTTTCCTGCACCAACACAAGTGCGAAAAGTGGTTTTTCAACACTAACACAAGTGCGAAAAGTGGTTTTTCAACACTAACACAAGTGCGAAAAGCGGTTTTTCAACACTATCACAAGTGCAAAAAGTGTTTTTTCCACACTAATACAAGTGCAAAAGTGGTTTCCTGCACCAACACAAGTGCGAAAAGTGGTTTTTCAACACTAACACAAGTGCGAAAAGTGGTTTTTCAACACTATCACAAGTGCAAAAAGTGTTTTTTCCACACTAACACAAGTGCAAAAGTGGTTTCCTGCACCAACACAAGTGCGAAAATTGGTTTTTCAACACTAACACAAGTGCGAAAAGTGGTTTTTCAACACTATCACAAGTGCAAAAAGTGTTTTTTCCACACTAATACAAGTGCAAAAGTGGTTTCCTGCACCAACACAAGTGGGAAAAGTGGTTTTTCAACACTAACAGTGCGAAAAGTGGTTTTTCAACACTAACACAAGTGCGAAAAGTGGTTTTTCCACACTAATACAAGTGCAAAAGTGGTTTCCTGCACCAACACAAGTGCGAAAAGTGGTTTTTCAACACTAACACAAGTGTGAAAAGTGGTTTTTCAACACTATCACAAGTGCAAAAAGTGTTTTTCCACACTAATACAAGTGCAAAAGTGGTTTCCTGCACCAACACAAGTGCGAAAAGTGGTTTTTCAACACTAACACAAGTGCGAAAAGTGGTTTTTCAACACTAACACAAGTGCGAAAAGTGGTTTTTCCACACTAATACAAGTGCAAAAGTGGTTTCCTGCACCAACACAAGTGCGAAAAGTGGTTTTTCAACACTAACACAAGTGCGAAAAGTGGTTTTTCAACACTAACACAAGTGCGAAAAGTGTTTTTTCCACACTAATACAAGTTCAAAAGTGGTTTCCTGCATCAACACAAGTGCGAAAAGTGGTTTTTCAACAGTAACACAAGTGCGAAAAGTGCTTTTTCAACACTAACACAAGTGCAAAAAGTGGTTTTTCAACACTAACACAAATGCGAAAAGTGGTTTTTCAACACTAACACAAGTGCGAAAAGTGTTTTTTCCACACTAAAACAAGTGCAAAAGTGGTTTCCTGCACCAACACAAGTGCGAAAAGTGGTTTTTCAACACTAACACAAGTGCGAAACGTGGTTTTTCAACACTAACACAAGTTCGAAAAGTGGGTTTTCAACACTAACACAAGTGCGAAAAGTGGTTTTTCCACACTAATTCAAGCGCAAAAGTGGTTTCCTGCACCAACACAAGTGCGAAAAGTGGTTTTTCAACACTAACACCAGTGCGAAAAGTGGTTTTTCAACACTATCACAAGTGCAAAAAGTGTTTTTTCCACACTAATACAAGTGCAAAAGTGGTTTTTCAACACTAACACAAGTGCGAAAAGTGGTTTTTCAACACTAACACAAGTGCGAAAAGTGGTTTTTCAACACTAACACAAGTGCAAAAAGTGGTTTTTCCACACTAATACAAGTGCAAAAGTGGTTTCCTGCACCAACACAAGTACGAAAAGTGGTTTTTCAACACTAACACAAGTGCAAAAAGTGGTTTTTCAACACTATCACAAGTGCAAAAAGTGTTTTTTCCACACTAATACAAGTGCAAAAGTGGTTTCCTGCAACAACACAAGTGCGAAAAGTGGTTTTTCAACACCAACACAAGTGCAAAAAGTGGTTTTTCAACACTATCACAAGTGCAAAAAGTGTTTTTTCCACACTAATACAAGTGCAAAAGTGGTTTCCTGCACCAACACAAGTGCGAAAAGTGGTTTTTCAACACTAACACAAGCGCGAAAAGTGGTTTTTCAACACTAACACAAGTGCGAAAAGTGGTTTTTCAACACTAACACAAGTGCGAAAAGTGGTTTTTCAACACTAATACAAGTCCAAAAGTGGTTTCCTGCACCAACACATGTGCGAAAAGTGGTTTTTCAACACTAACACAAGTGCGAAAAGAGGTTTTTCAACACTATCACAAGTGCAAAAAGTGTTTTTTCCACACAAATACAAGTGCAAAAGTGGTTTCCTGCACCAACACAAGTGCGAAAAGTGGTTTTTCAACACTAACACAAGTGCGAAAAGAGGTTTTTCAACACTATCACAAGTGCAAAAAGTGTTTTTTCCACACTAATACAAGTGCAAAAGTGGTTTCCTGCACCAACATAAGTGCGAAAAGTGGTTTTTCAACACTAACACAAGTGCGAAAAGTGGTTTTTCAACACTATCACAAGTGCAAAAAGTGTTTTTTCAACACTAATACAATTGCAAAAGTGGTTTCCTACACCAACACAAGTGCGAAAAGTGGTTTTTCAACAATAACACAAGTGCGAAAAGTGGTTTTTCAACAATAACACAAGTGCGAAAAGTGGTTTTTCAACACTAACACAAGTGCGAAAAGTGGTTTTTCCACACTAATACAAGTGCAAAAGTGGTTTTTCAACACCAACACAAGTGCAAAAAGTGGTTTTTCAACACTATCACAAGTGCAAAAAGTGGTTTTTCAACACTATCACAAGTGCAAAAAGTGTTTTTTGCACACTAATACAAGTGCAAAAGTGGTTTCCTGAACCAACACAAGTGCGAAAAGTGGTTTTTCAACACTAACACAAGTGCGAAAAGTGGTTTTTCAACACTAACACAAGTGCGAAAAGTGGTTTTTCAACACTAACACAAGTGCGAAAAGTGGTTTTTCAACACTAACACAAGTGCGAAAAGTGGTTTTTTCCACACTAATACAAGTCCAAAAGTGGTTTCCTGCACCAACACAAGTGCGAAAAGTGGTTTTTCAACACTAACACAAGTGCGAAAAGAGGTTTTTCAACACTATCACAAGTGCAAAAAGTGTTTTTTCCACACTAATACAAGTGCAAAAGTGGTTTCCTGCACCAACACAAGTGCGAAAAGTGGTTTTTCAACACTAACACAAGTGCGAAAAGTGGTTTTTCAACACTAACACAAGTGCGAAAAGCGGTTTTTCAACACTATCACAAGTGCAAAAAGTGTTTTTTCCACACTAATACAAGTGCAAAAGTGGTTTCCTGCACCAACACAAGTGCGAAAAGTGGTTTTTCAACACTAACACAAGTGCGAAAAGTGGTTTTTCAACACTATCACAAGTGCAAAAAGTGTTTTTTTCCACACTAACACAAGTGCAAAAGTGGTTTCCTGCACCAACACAAGTGCGAAAAGTGGTTTTTCAACACTAACACAAGTGCGAAAAGTGGTTTTTCAACACTATCACAAGTGCAAAAAGTGTTTTTTCCACACTAATAAAAGTGCAAAAGTGGTTTCCTGCACCAACACAAGTGGGAAAAGTGGTTTTTCAACACTAACACAAGTGCGAAAAGTGGTTTTTCAACACTAACACAAGTGCGAAAAGTGGTTTTTCCACACTAATACAAGTGCAAAAGTGGTTTCCTGCACCAACACAAGTGCGAAAAGTGGTTTTTCAACACTAACACAAGTGTGAAAAGTGGTTTTTCAACACTATCACAAGTGCAAAAAGTGTTTTTCCACACTAATACAAGTGCAAAAGTGGTTTCCTGCACCAACACAAGTGCGAAAAGTGGTTTTTCAACACTAACACAAGTGCAAAAAGTGGTTTTTCAACACTAACACAAGTGCGAAAAGTGGTTTTTCCACACTAATACAAGTGCAAAAGTGGTTTCCTGCACTAACACAAGTGCGAAAAGTGGTTTTTCAACACTAACACAAGTGCGAAAAGTGGTTTTTCAACACTAACACAAGTGCGAAAAGTGTTTTTTCCACACTAATACAAGTTCAAAAGTGGTTTCCTGCATCAACACAAGTGCGAAAAGTGGTTTTTCAACAGTAACACAAGTGCGAAAAGTGCTTTTTCAACACTAACACAAGTGCAAAAAGTGGTTTTTCAACACTAACACAAGTGCGAAAAGTGGTTTTTCAACACTAACACAAGTGCGAAAAGTGTTTTTTCCACACTAATACAAGTGCAAAAGTGGTTTCCTGCACCAACACAAGTGCGAAAAGTGGTTTTTCAACACTAACACAAGTGCGAAAAGTGGTTTTTCAACACTAACACAAGTTCGAAAAGTGGTTTTTCAACACTAACACAAGTGCGAAAAGTGGTTTTTCCACACTAATTCAAGCGCAAAATTGGTTTCCTGCACCAACACAAGTGCGAAAAGTGGTTTTTCAACACTAACACCAGTGCGAAAAGTGGTTTTTCAACACTATCACAAGTGCAAAAAGTGTTTTTTCCACACTAATACAAGTGCAAAAGTGGTTTTTCAACACAAACACAAGTGCGAAAAGTGGTTTTTCAACACTAACACAAGTGCGAAAAGTGGTTTTTCAACACTAACACAAGTGCAAAAAGTGGTTTTTCCACACTAATACAAGTGCAAAAGTGGTTTCCTGCACCAACACAAGTACGAAAAGTGGTTTTTCAACACTAACACAAGTGCGAAAAGTGGTTTTTCAACACCATCACAAGTGCAAAAAGTGTTTTTTCCACACTTATACAAGTGCAAAAGTGGTTTCCTGCACCAACACAAGTGCGAAAAGTGCTTTTTCAACACTAACACAAGTGCGAAAAGTGGTTTTTCAACACTAACACAAGTGCAAAAAGTGGTTTTTCCACACTAACACAAGTGCAAAAGTGGTTTCCTGCACCAACACAAGTGCGAAAAGTGGTTTTTCAACACTAACACAAGTGCAAAAAGTGGTTTTTCAACACTAACACAAGTGCGAAAAGTGTTTTTTCCACACTAATACAAGTGCAAAAGTGGTTTCCTGCACCAACACAAGTGCAAAAAGTGGTTTTTCAACACTAACACAAGTGCGAAAAGTGGTTTTTCAACACTAACACAAGTGCGAAAAGTGGTTTTTCAACACTAACACAAGTGCGAAAAGTGGTTTTTCAACACTAACACAAGTGCGAAAAGTGGTTTTTCCACACTAACACAAGTGCAAAAGTGGTTTCCTGCACCAACACAAGTGCAAAAGTGGTTTCCTGCACCAACACCAGTGCAAAAAGTGGTTTTTCAACACTAACACAAGTGCGAAAAGTGGTTTTTCAACACTAACACAAGTGCGAAAAGTGGTTTTTCAACACTAACACAAGTGCGAAAAGTGGTTTTTCAACACTATCACAAGTGCAAAAAGTGTTTTTTCCACACTAATACAAGTACAAAAGTGGTTTCCTGCACCAACACAAGTGCGAAAAGTGGTTTTTCAACACTAACACAAGTGCGAAAAGTGGTTTTTCAACACTATCACAAGTGCAAAAAGAGTTTTTTCCACACTAATACAAGTGCAAAAGTGGTTTCCTGCACCAACACAAGTGCGAAAAGTGGTTTTTCAACACTAACACAACTGCGAAAAGATGTTTTTCAACACTAACACAAGTGCGAAAAGTGGTTTTCCACACTAATACAAGTGCAAAAGTGGTTTCCTGCACCAACACAAGTGCGAAAAGTGGTTTTTCAACACCAACACAAGTGCAAAAAGTGGTTTTTCATCACTATCACAAGTGCAAAAAGTGTTTTTTCCACACTAATACAAGTGCAAAAGTGGTTTCCTGCACCCACACAAGTGCGAAAAGTGGTTTTTCAACACTAACACAAGTGCGAAAAGTGGTTTTTCCACACTAATACAAGTGCAAAAGTGGTTTCCTGCACCAACACAAGTGCGAAAAGTGGTTTTTCAACACTAACACAAGTGCGAAAAGAGGTTTTTCAACACTATCACAAGTGCAAAAAGTGTTTTTTCCACACTAATACAAGTGCAAAAGTGGTTTCCTGCACCAACACAAGTGCGAAAAGTGGTTTTTCAACACTAACACAAGTGCGAAAATGGTTTTTCAACACTAACACAAGTGCGAAAAGTGGGTTTTCAACACTATCACAAGTGCAAAAAGTGTTTTTTCAACACTAATACAAGTGCAAAAGTGGTTTCCTGCACCAACACAAGTGCGAAAAGTGGTTTTTCAACAATAACACAAGTGCGAAAAGTGGTTTTTCAACACTAACACAAGTGCGAAAAGTGGTTTTTCCACACTAATACAAGTGCAAAAGTGGTTTCCTGCAACAACACAAGTGCGAAAAGTGGTTTTTCAACACCAACACAAGTGCAAAAAGTGATTTTTCAACACTATCACAATTGCAAAAAGTGTTTTTTCCACACTAATACAAGTGCAAAAGTGGTTTCCTGCACCAACACAAGTGCGAAAAGTGGTTTTTCAACACTAACACAAGCGCGAAAAGTGGTTTTTCAACACTAACACAAGTGCGAAAAGTGGTTTTTCAACACTAACACAAGTGCGAAAAGTGGTTTTTCCACACTAATACAAGTCCAAAAGTGGTTTCCTGCACCAACACAAGTGCGAAAAGTGGTTTTTCAACACTAACACAAGTGCGAAAAGTGGTTTTTCAACACTATCACAAGTGCAAAAAGTGTTTTTTCCACACTAACACAAGTGCAAAAGTGGTTTCCTGCACCAACACAAGTGCGAAAAGTGGTTTTTCAACAGTAACACAAGTGCGAAAAGTGGTTTTTCAACACTATCACAAGTGCAAAAAGTGTTTTTTCCACACTAATACAAGTGCAAAAGTGGTTTCCTGCAGCAACACAAGTGCGAAAAGTGGTTTTTCAACACTAACACAAGTGCGAAAAGTGGTTTTTCAACACTAACACAAGTGCGAAAAGTGGTTTTTCAACACTATCACAAGTGCAAAAAGTGTTTTTTCCACACTAACACAAGTGCAAAAGTGGTTTCCTGCACCAACACAAGTGCGAAAAGTGGTTTTTCAACACTAACACAAGTGCGAAAAGTGGTTTTTCAACACTATCACAAGTGCAAAAAGAGTTTTTTCCACACTAATACAAGTGCAAAAGTGGTTTCCTGCACCAACACAAGTGCGAAAAGTGGTTTTTCAACACTAACACAAGTGCGAAAAGTTGTTTTTCAACACTAACACAAGTGCGAAAAGTGGTTTTTCCACACTAATACAAGTGCAAAAGTGGTTTCCTGCACCAACACAAGTGCGAAAAGTGGTTTTTCAACACCAACACAAGTGCAAAAAGTGGTTTTTCATCACTATCACAAGTGCAAAAAGTGTTTTTTCCACACTAATACAAGTGCAAAAGTGGTTTCCTGCACCCACACAAGTGCGAAAAGTGGTTTTTCAACACTAACACAAGTGCGAAAAGTGGTTTTTCCACACTAATACAAGTGCAAAAGTGGTTTCCTGCACCAACACAAGTGCGAAAAGTGGTTTTTCAACACTAACACAAGTGCGAAAAGAGGTTTTTCAACACTATCACAAGTGCAAAAAGTGTTTTTTCCACACTAATACAAGTGCAAAAGTGGTTTCCTGCACCAACACAAGTGCGAAAAGTGGTTTTTCAACACTAACACAAGTGCGAAAATGGTTTTTCAACACTAACACAAGTGCGTAAAGTGGTTTTTCAACACTATCACAAGTGCAAAAAGTGTTTTTTCAACACTAATACAAGTGCAAAAGTGGTTTCCTGCACCAACACAAGTGCGAAAAGTGGTTTTTCAACAATAACACAAGTGCGAAAAGTGGTTTTTCAACACTAACACAAGTGCGAAAAGATGTTTTTCAACACTAACACAAGTGCGAAAAGTGGTTTTCCACACTAATACAAGTGCAAAAGTGGTTTCCTGCACCAACACAAGTGCGAAAAGTGGTTTTTCAACACCAACACAAGTGCAAAAAGTGGTTTTTCATCACTATCACAAGTGCAAAAAGTGTTTTTTCCACACTAATACAAGTGCAAAAGTGGTTTCCTGCACCCACACAAGTGCGAAAAGTGGTTTTTCAACACTAACACAAGTGCGAAAAGTGGTTTTTCCACACTAATACAAGTGCAAAAGTGGTTTCCTGCACCAACACAAGTGCGAAAAGTGGTTTTTCAACACTAACACAAGTGCGAAAAGAGGTTTTTCAACACTATCACAAGTGCAAAAAGTGTTTTTTCCACACTAATACAAGTGCAAAAGTGGTTTCCTGCACCAACACAAGTGCGAAAAGTGGTTTTTCAACACTAACACAAGTGCGAAAATGGTTTTTCAACACTAACACAAGTGCGAAAAGTGGGTTTTCAACACTATCACAAGTGCAAAAAGTGTTTTTTCAACACTAATACAAGTGCAAAAGTGGTTTCCTGCACCAACACAAGTGCGAAAAGTGGTTTTTCAACAATAACACAAGTGCGAAAAGTGGTTTTTCAACACTAACACAAGTGCGAAAAGTGGTTTTTCCACACTAATACAAGTGCAAAAGTGGTTTCCTGCAACAACACAAGTGCGAAAAGTGGTTTTTCAACACCAACACAAGTGCAAAAAGTGATTTTTCAACACTATCACAATTGCAAAAAGTGTTTTTTCCACACTAATACAAGTGCAAAAGTGGTTTCCTGCACCAACACAAGTGCGAAAAGTGGTTTTTCAACACTAACACAAGCGCGAAAAGTGGTTTTTCAACACTAACACAAGTGCGAAAAGTGGTTTTTCAACACTAACACAAGTGCGAAAAGTGGTTTTTCCACACTAATACAAGTCCAAAAGTGGTTTCCTGCACCAACACAAGTGCGAAAAGTGGTTTTTCAACACTAACACAAGTGCGAAAAGTGGTTTTTCAACACTAACACAAGTGCGAAAAGCGGTTTTTCAACACTATCACAAGTGCAAAAAGTGTTTTTTCCACACTAATACAAGTGCAAAAGTGGTTTCCTGCACCAACACAAGTGCGAAAAGTGGTTTTTCAACACTAACACAAGTGCGAAAAGTGGTTTTTCAACACTATCACAAGTGCAAAAAGTGTTTTTTCCACACTAACACAAGTGCAAAAGTGGTTTCCTGCACCAACACAAGTGCGAAAATTGGTTTTTCAACACTAACACAAGTGCGAAAAGTGGTTTTTCAACACTATCACAAGTGCAAAAAGTGTTTTTTCCACACTAATACAAGTGCAAAAGTGGTTTCCTGCACCAACACAAGTGGGAAAAGTGGTTTTTCAACACCAACAGTGCGAAAAGTGGTTTTTCAACACTAACACAAGTGCGAAAAGTCGTTTTTCCACACTAATACAAGTGCAAAAGTGGTTTCCTGCACCAACACAAGTGCGAAAAGTGGTTTTTCAACACTAACACAAGTGTGAAAAGTGGTTTTTCAACACTATCACAAGTGCAAAAAGTGTTTTTCCACACTAATGCAAGTGCAAAAGTGGTTTCCTGCACCAACACAAGTGCGAAAAGTGGTTTTTCAACACTAACACAAGTGCGAAAAGTGGTTTTTCAACACTAACACAAGTGCGAAAAGTGGTTTTTCCACACTAATACAAGTGCAAAAGTGGTTTCCTGCACCAACACAAGTGCGAAAAGTGGTTTTTCAACACTAACACAAGTGCGAAAAGTGGTTTTTCAACACTAACACAAGTGCGAAAAGTGTTTTTTCCACACTAATACAAGTTCAAAAGTGGTTTCCTGCATCAACACAAGTGCGAAAAGTGGTTTTTCAACAGTAACACAAGTGCGAAAAGTGCTTTTTCAACACTAACACAAGTGCAAAAAGTGGTTTTTCAACACTAACACAAATGCGAAAAGTGGTTTTTCCACACTAAAACAAGTGCAAAAGTGGTTTCCTGCACCAACACAAGTGCGAAAAGTGGTTTTTCAACACTAACACAAGTGCGAAACGTGGTTTTTCAACACTAACACAAGTTCGAAAAGTGGGTTTTCAACACTAACACAAGTGCGAAAAGTGGTTTTTCCACACTAATTCAAGCGCAAAAGTGGTTTCCTGCACCAACACAAGTGCGAAAAGTGGTTTTTCAACACTAACACCAGTGCGAAAAGTGGTTTTTCAACACTATCACAAGTGCAAAAAGTGTTTTTTCCACACTAATACAAGTGCAAAAGTGGTTTTTGAACACTAACACAAGTGCGAAAAGTGGTTTTTCAACACTAACACAAGTGCGAAAAGTGGTTTTTCAACACTAACACAAGTGCAAAAAGTGGTTTTTCCACACTAATACAAGTGCAAAAGTGGTTTCCTGCACCAACACAAGTACGAAAAGTGGTTTTTCAACACTAACACAAGTGCAAAAAGTGGTTTTTCAACACTATCACAAGTGCAAAAAGTGTTTTTTCCACACTAATACAAGTGCAAAAGTGGTTTCCTGCAACAACACAAGTGCGAAAAGTGGTTTTTCAACACCAACACAAGTGCAAAAAGTGGTTTTTCAACACTATCACAAGTGCAAAAAGTGTTTTTTCCACACTAATACAAGTGCAAAAGTGGTTTCCTGCACCAACACAAGTGCGAAAAGTGGTTTTTCAACACTAACACAAGCGCGAAAAGTGGTTTTTCAACACTAACACAAGTGCGAAAAGTGGTTTTTCAACACTAACACAAGTGCGAAAAGTGGTTTTTCAACACTAATACAAGTCCAAAAGTGGTTTCCTGCACCAACACATGCGCGAAAAGTGGTTTTTCAACACTAACACAAGTGCGAAAAGAGGTTTTTCAACACTATCACAAGTGCAAAAAGTGTTTTTTCCACACTAATACAAGTGCAAAAGTGGTTTCCTGCACCAACACAAGTGCGAAAAGTGGTTTTTCAACACTAACACAAGTGCGAAAAGAGGTTTTTCAACACTATCACAAGTGCAAAAAGTGTTTTTTCCACACTAATACAAGTGCAAAAGTGGTTTCCTGCACCAACATAAGTGCAAAAAGTGGTTTTTCAACACTAACACAAGTGCGAAAAGTGGTTTTTCAACACTATCACAAGTGCAAAAAGTGGTTTTTCAACACTAACACAAGTGCAAAAGTGGTTTCCTGCACTAACACAAGTGCGAAAAGTGGTTTTTCAACACTAACACAAGTGCGAAAAGAGGTTTTTCAACACTATCACAAGTGCAAAAAGTGTTTTTTCCACACTAATACAAGTGCAAAAGTGGTTTCCTGCACCAACACAAGTGCGAAAAGTGGTTTTTCAACACTAACACAAGTGCGAAAAGTGGTTTTTCAACACTATCACAAGTGCAAAAAGTGTTTTTTCAACACTAATACAATTGCAAAAGTGGTTTCCTACACCAACACAAGTGCGAAAAGTGGTTTTTCAACAATAACACAAGTGCGAAAAGTGGTTTTTCAACAATAACACAAGTGCGAAAAGTGGTTTTTCAACACTAACACAAGTGCGAAAAGTGGTTTTTCCACACTAATACAAGTGCAAAAGTGGTTTTTCAACACCAACACAAGTGCAAAAAGTGGTTTTTCAACACTATCACAAGTGCAAAAAGTGGTTTTTCAACACTATCACAAGTGCAAAAAGTGTTTTTTCCACACTAATACAAGTGCAAAAGTGGTTTCCTGCACCAACACAAGTGCGAAAAGTGGTTTTTCAACACTAACACAAGTGCGAAAAGTGGTTTTTCAACACTAACACAAGTGCAAAAAGTGGTTTTTCAACACTAACACAAGTGCGAAAAGTGGTTTTTCCACACTAATACAAGTCCAAAAGTGGTTTCCTGCACCAACACAAGTGCGAAAAGTGTGTTTTCAACACTAACACAAGTGCGAAAAGAGGTTTTTCAACACTATCACAAGTGCAAAAAGTGTTTTTTCCACACTAATACAAGTGCAAAAGTGGTTTCCTGCACCAACACAAGTGCGAAAAGTGGTTTTTCAACACTAACACAAGTGCGAAAAGTGGTTTTTCAACACTAACACAAGTGCGAAAAGCGGTTTTTCAACACTATCACAAGTGCAAAAAGTGTTTTTTCCACACTAATACAAGTGCAAAAGTGGTTTCCTGCACCAACACAAGTGCGAAAAGTGGTTTTTCAACACTAACACAAGTGCGAAAAGTGGTTTTTCAACACTATCACAAGTGCAAAAAGTGTTTTTTCCACACTAACACAAGTGCAAAAGTGGTTTCCTGCACCAACACAAGTGCGAAAATTGGTTTTTCAACACTAACACAAGTGCGAAAAGTGGTTTTTCAACACTATCACAAGTGCAAAAAGTGTTTTTTCCACACTAATACAAGTGCAAAAGTGGTTTCCTGCACCAACACAAGTGGGAAAAGTGGTTTTTCAACACTAACAGTGCGAAAAGTGGTTTTTCAACACTAACACAAGTGCGAAAAGTGGTTTTTCCACACTAATACAAGTGCAAAAGTGGTTTCCTGCACCAACACAAGTGCGAAAAGTGGTTTTTCAACACTAACACAAGTGTGAAAAGTGGTTTTTCAACACTATCACAAGTGCAAAAAGTGTTTTTCCACACTAATACAAGTGCAAAAGTGGTTTCCTGCACCAACACAAGTGCGAAAAGTGGTTTTTCAACACTAACACAAGTGCGAAAAGTGGTTTTTCAACACTAACACAAGTGCGAAAAGTGGTTTTTCCACACTAATACAAGTGCAAAAGTGGTTTCCTGCACCAACACAAGTGCGAAAAGTGGTTTTTCAACACTAACACAAGTGCGAAAAGTGGTTTTTCAACACTAACACAAGTGCGAAAAGTGTTTTTTCCACACTAATACAAGTTCAAAAGTGGTTTCCTGCATCAACACAAGTGCGAAAAGTGGTTTTTCAACAGTAACACAAGTGCGAAAAGTGCTTTTTCAACACTAACACAAGTGCAAAAAGTGGTTTTTCAACACTAACACAAATGCGAAAAGTGGTTTTTCAACACTAACACAAGTGCGAAAAGTGTTTTTTCCACACTAAAACAAGTGCAAAAGTGGTTTCCTGCACCAACACAAGTGCGAAAAGTGGTTTTTCAACACTAACACAAGTGCGAAACGTGGTTTTTCAACACTAACACAAGTTCGAAAAGTGGGTTTTCAACACTAACACAAGTGCGAAAAGTGGTTTTTCCACACTAATTCAAGCGCAAAAGTGGTTTCCTGCACCAACACAAGTGCGAAAAGTGGTTTTTCAACACTAACACCAGTGCGAAAAGTGGTTTTTCAACACTATCACAAGTGCAAAAAGTGTTTTTTCCACACTAATACAAGTGCAAAAGTGGTTTTTCAACACTAACACAAGTGCGAAAAGTGGTTTTTCAACACTAACACAAGTGCGAAAAGTGGTTTTTCAACACTAACACAAGTGCAAAAAGTGGTTTTTCCACACTAATACAAGTGCAAAAGTGGTTTCCTGCACCAACACAAGTACGAAAAGTGGTTTTTCAACACTAACACAAGTGCAAAAAGTGGTTTTTCAACACTATCACAAGTGCAAAAAGTGTTTTTTCCACACTAATACAAGTGCAAAAGTGGTTTCCTGCAACAACACAAGTGCGAAAAGTGGTTTTTCAACACCAACACAAGTGCAAAAAGTGGTTTTTCAACACTATCACAAGTGCAAAAAGTGTTTTTTCCACACTAATACAAGTGCAAAAGTGGTTTCCTGCACCAACACAAGTGCGAAAAGTGGTTTTTCAACACTAACACAAGCGCGAAAAGTGGTTTTTCAACACTAACACAAGTGCGAAAAGTGGTTTTTCAACACTAACACAAGTGCGAAAAGTGGTTTTTCAACACTAATACAAGTCCAAAAGTGGTTTCCTGCACCAACACATGTGCGAAAAGTGGTTTTTCAACACTAACACAAGTGCGAAAAGAGGTTTTTCAACACTATCACAAGTGCAAAAAGTGTTTTTTCCACACAAATACAAGTGCAAAAGTGGTTTCCTGCACCAACACAAGTGCGAAAAGTGGTTTTTCAACACTAACACAAGTGCGAAAAGAGGTTTTTCAACACTATCACAAGTGCAAAAAGTGTTTTTTCCACACTAATACAAGTGCAAAAGTGGTTTCCTGCACCAACATAAGTGCGAAAAGTGGTTTTTCAACACTAACACAAGTGCGAAAAGTGGTTTTTCAACACTATCACAAGTGCAAAAAGTGTTTTTTCAACACTAATACAATTGCAAAAGTGGTTTCCTACACCAACACAAGTGCGAAAAGTGGTTTTTCAACAATAACACAAGTGCGAAAAGTGGTTTTTCAACAATAACACAAGTGCGAAAAGTGGTTTTTCAACACTAACACAAGTGCGAAAAGTGGTTTTTCCACACTAATACAAGTGCAAAAGTGGTTTTTCAACACCAACACAAGTGCAAAAAGTGGTTTTTCAACACTATCACAAGTGCAAAAAGTGGTTTTTCAACACTATCACAAGTGCAAAAAGTGTTTTTTGCACACTAATACAAGTGCAAAAGTGGTTTCCTGAACCAACACAAGTGCGAAAAGTGGTTTTTCAACACTAACACAAGTGCGAAAAGTGGTTTTTCAACACTAACACAAGTGCGAAAAGTGGTTTTTCAACACTAACACAAGTGCGAAAAGTGGTTTTTCAACACTAACACAAGTGCGAAAAGTGGTTTTTTCCACACTAATACAAGTCCAAAAGTGGTTTCCTGCACCAACACAAGTGCGAAAAGTGGTTTTTCAACACTAACACAAGTGCGAAAAGAGGTTTTTCAACACTATCACAAGTGCAAAAAGTGTTTTTTCCACACTAATACAAGTGCAAAAGTGGTTTCCTGCACCAACACAAGTGCGAAAAGTGGTTTTTCAACACTAACACAAGTGCGAAAAGTGGTTTTTCAACACTAACACAAGTGCGAAAAGCGGTTTTTCAACACTATCACAAGTGCAAAAAGTGTTTTTTCCACACTAATACAAGTGCAAAAGTGGTTTCCTGCACCAACACAAGTGCGAAAAGTGGTTTTTCAACACTAACACAAGTGCGAAAAGTGGTTTTTCAACACTATCACAAGTGCAAAAAGTGTTTTTTTCCACACTAACACAAGTGCAAAAGTGGTTTCCTGCACCAACACAAGTGCGAAAAGTGGTTTTTCAACACTAACACAAGTGCGAAAAGTGGTTTTTCAACACTATCACAAGTGCAAAAAGTGTTTTTTCCACACTAATAAAAGTGCAAAAGTGGTTTCCTGCACCAACACAAGTGGGAAAAGTGGTTTTTCAACACTAACACAAGTGCGAAAAGTGGTTTTTCAACACTAACACAAGTGCGAAAAGTGGTTTTTCCACACTAATACAAGTGCAAAAGTGGTTTCCTGCACCAACACAAGTGCGAAAAGTGGTTTTTCAACACTAACACAAGTGTGAAAAGTGGTTTTTCAACACTATCACAAGTGCAAAAAGTGTTTTTCCACACTAATACAAGTGCAAAAGTGGTTTCCTGCACCAACACAAGTGCGAAAAGTGGTTTTTCAACACTAACACAAGTGCAAAAAGTGGTTTTTCAACACTAACACAAGTGCGAAAAGTGGTTTTTCCACACTAATACAAGTGCAAAAGTGGTTTCCTGCACTAACACAAGTGCGAAAAGTGGTTTTTCAACACTAACACAAGTGCGAAAAGTGGTTTTTCAACACTAACACAAGTGCGAAAAGTGTTTTTTCCACACTAATACAAGTTCAAAAGTGGTTTCCTGCATCAACACAAGTGCGAAAAGTGGTTTTTCAACAGTAACACAAGTGCGAAAAGTGCTTTTTCAACACTAACACAAGTGCAAAAAGTGGTTTTTCAACACTAACACAAGTGCGAAAAGTGGTTTTTCAACACTAACACAAGTGCGAAAAGTGTTTTTTCCACACTAATACAAGTGCAAAAGTGGTTTCCTGCACCAACACAAGTGCGAAAAGTGGTTTTTCAACACTAACACAAGTGCGAAAAGTGGTTTTTCAACACTAACACAAGTTCGAAAAGTGGTTTTTCAACACTAACACAAGTGCGAAAAGTGGTTTTTCCACACTAATTCAAGCGCAAAATTGGTTTCCTGCACCAACACAAGTGCGAAAAGTGGTTTTTCAACACTAACACCAGTGCGAAAAGTGGTTTTTCAACACTATCACAAGTGCAAAAAGTGTTTTTTCCACACTAATACAAGTGCAAAAGTGGTTTTTCAACACAAACACAAGTGCGAAAAGTGGTTTTTCAACACTAACACAAGTGCGAAAAGTGGTTTTTCAACACTAACACAAGTGCAAAAAGTGGTTTTTCCACACTAATACAAGTGCAAAAGTGGTTTCCTGCACCAACACAAGTACGAAAAGTGGTTTTTCAACACTAACACAAGTGCGAAAAGTGGTTTTTCAACACCATCACAAGTGCAAAAAGTGTTTTTTCCACACTTATACAAGTGCAAAAGTGGTTTCCTGCACCAACACAAGTGCGAAAAGTGCTTTTTCAACACTAACACAAGTGCGAAAAGTGGTTTTTCAACACTAACACAAGTGCAAAAAGTGGTTTTTCCACACTAACACAAGTGCAAAAGTGGTTTCCTGCACCAACACAAGTGCGAAAAGTGGTTTTTCAACACTAACACAAGTGCAAAAAGTGGTTTTTCAACACTAACACAAGTGCGAAAAGTGTTTTTTCCACACTAATACAAGTGCAAAAGTGGTTTCCTGCACCAACACAAGTGCAAAAAGTGGTTTTTCAACACTAACACAAGTGCGAAAAGTGGTTTTTCAACACTAACACAAGTGCGAAAAGTGGTTTTTCAACACTAACACAAGTGCGAAAAGTGGTTTTTCAACACTAACACAAGTGCGAAAAGTGGTTTTTCCACACTAACACAAGTGCAAAAGTGGTTTCCTGCACCAACACAAGTGCAAAAGTGGTTTCCTGCACCAACACCAGTGCAAAAAGTGGTTTTTCAACACTAACACAAGTGCGAAAAGTGGTTTTTCAACACTAACACAAGTGCGAAAAGTGGTTTTTCAACACTAACACAAGTGCGAAAAGTGGTTTTTCAACACTATCACAAGTGCAAAAAGTGTTTTTTCCACACTAATACAAGTACAAAAGTGGTTTCCTGCACCAACACAAGTGCGAAAAGTGGTTTTTCAACACTAACACAAGTGCGAAAAGTGGTTTTTCAACACTATCACAAGTGCAAAAAGAGTTTTTTCCACACTAATACAAGTGCAAAAGTGGTTTCCTGCACCAACACAAGTGCGAAAAGTGGTTTTTCAACACTAACACAACTGCGAAAAGATGTTTTTCAACACTAACACAAGTGCGAAAAGTGGTTTTCCACACTAATACAAGTGCAAAAGTGGTTTCCTGCACCAACACAAGTGCGAAAAGTGGTTTTTCAACACCAACACAAGTGCAAAAAGTGGTTTTTCATCACTATCACAAGTGCAAAAAGTGTTTTTTCCACACTAATACAAGTGCAAAAGTGGTTTCCTGCACCCACACAAGTGCGAAAAGTGGTTTTTCAACACTAACACAAGTGCGAAAAGTGGTTTTTCCACACTAATACAAGTGCAAAAGTGGTTTCCTGCACCAACACAAGTGCGAAAAGTGGTTTTTCAACACTAACACAAGTGCGAAAAGAGGTTTTTCAACACTATCACAAGTGCAAAAAGTGTTTTTTCCACACTAATACAAGTGCAAAAGTGGTTTCCTGCACCAACACAAGTGCGAAAAGTGGTTTTTCAACACTAACACAAGTGCGAAAATGGTTTTTCAACACTAACACAAGTGCGAAAAGTGGGTTTTCAACACTATCACAAGTGCAAAAAGTGTTTTTTCAACACTAATACAAGTGCAAAAGTGGTTTCCTGCACCAACACAAGTGCGAAAAGTGGTTTTTCAACAATAACACAAGTGCGAAAAGTGGTTTTTCAACACTAACACAAGTGCGAAAAGTGGTTTTTCCACACTAATACAAGTGCAAAAGTGGTTTCCTGCAACAACACAAGTGCGAAAAGTGGTTTTTCAACACCAACACAAGTGCAAAAAGTGATTTTTCAACACTATCACAATTGCAAAAAGTGTTTTTTCCACACTAATACAAGTGCAAAAGTGGTTTCCTGCACCAACACAAGTGCGAAAAGTGGTTTTTCAACACTAACACAAGCGCGAAAAGTGGTTTTTCAACACTAACACAAGTGCGAAAAGTGGTTTTTCAACACTAACACAAGTGCGAAAAGTGGTTTTTCCACACTAATACAAGTCCAAAAGTGGTTTCCTGCACCAACACAAGTGCGAAAAGTGGTTTTTCAACACTAACACAAGTGCGAAAAGTGGTTTTTCAACACTATCACAAGTGCAAAAAGTGTTTTTTCCACACTAACACAAGTGCAAAAGTGGTTTCCTGCACCAACACAAGTGCGAAAAGTGGTTTTTCAACAGTAACACAAGTGCGAAAAGTGGTTTTTCAACACTATCACAAGTGCAAAAAGTGTTTTTTCCACACTAATACAAGTGCAAAAGTGGTTTCCTGCAGCAACACAAGTGCGAAAAGTGGTTTTTCAACACTAACACAAGTGCGAAAAGTGGTTTTTCAACACTAACACAAGTGCGAAAAGTGGTTTTTCAACACTATCACAAGTGCAAAAAGTGTTTTTTCCACACTAACACAAGTGCAAAAGTGGTTTCCTGCACCAACACAAGTGCGAAAAGTGGTTTTTCAACACTAACACAAGTGCGAAAAGTGGTTTTTCAACACTATCACAAGTGCAAAAAGAGTTTTTTCCACACTAATACAAGTGCAAAAGTGGTTTCCTGCACCAACACAAGTGCGAAAAGTGGTTTTTCAACACTAACACAAGTGCGAAAAGTTGTTTTTCAACACTAACACAAGTGCGAAAAGTGGTTTTTCCACACTAATACAAGTGCAAAAGTGGTTTCCTGCACCAACACAAGTGCGAAAAGTGGTTTTTCAACACCAACACAAGTGCAAAAAGTGGTTTTTCATCACTATCACAAGTGCAAAAAGTGTTTTTTCCACACTAATACAAGTGCAAAAGTGGTTTCCTGCACCCACACAAGTGCGAAAAGTGGTTTTTCAACACTAACACAAGTGCGAAAAGTGGTTTTTCCACACTAATACAAGTGCAAAAGTGGTTTCCTGCACCAACACAAGTGCGAAAAGTGGTTTTTCAACACTAACACAAGTGCGAAAAGAGGTTTTTCAACACTATCACAAGTGCAAAAAGTGTTTTTTCCACACTAATACAAGTGCAAAAGTGGTTTCCTGCACCAACACAAGTGCGAAAAGTGGTTTTTCAACACTAACACAAGTGCGAAAATGGTTTTTCAACACTAACACAAGTGCGTAAAGTGGTTTTTCAACACTATCACAAGTGCAAAAAGTGTTTTTTCAACACTAATACAAGTGCAAAAGTGGTTTCCTGCACCAACACAAGTGCGAAAAGTGGTTTTTCAACAATAACACAAGTGCGAAAAGTGGTTTTTCAACACTAACACAAGTGCGAAAAGATGTTTTTCAACACTAACACAAGTGCGAAAAGTGGTTTTCCACACTAATACAAGTGCAAAAGTGGTTTCCTGCACCAACACAAGTGCGAAAAGTGGTTTTTCAACACCAACACAAGTGCAAAAAGTGGTTTTTCATCACTATCACAAGTGCAAAAAGTGTTTTTTCCACACTAATACAAGTGCAAAAGTGGTTTCCTGCACCCACACAAGTGCGAAAAGTGGTTTTTCAACACTAACACAAGTGCGAAAAGTGGTTTTTCCACACTAATACAAGTGCAAAAGTGGTTTCCTGCACCAACACAAGTGCGAAAAGTGGTTTTTCAACACTAACACAAGTGCGAAAAGAGGTTTTTCAACACTATCACAAGTGCAAAAAGTGTTTTTTCCACACTAATACAAGTGCAAAAGTGGTTTCCTGCACCAACACAAGTGCGAAAAGTGGTTTTTCAACACTAACACAAGTGCGAAAATGGTTTTTCAACACTAACACAAGTGCGAAAAGTGGGTTTTCAACACTATCACAAGTGCAAAAAGTGTTTTTTCAACACTAATACAAGTGCAAAAGTGGTTTCCTGCACCAACACAAGTGCGAAAAGTGGTTTTTCAACAATAACACAAGTGCGAAAAGTGGTTTTTCAACACTAACACAAGTGCGAAAAGTGGTTTTTCCACACTAATACAAGTGCAAAAGTGGTTTCCTGCAACAACACAAGTGCGAAAAGTGGTTTTTCAACACCAACACAAGTGCAAAAAGTGATTTTTCAACACTATCACAATTGCAAAAAGTGTTTTTTCCACACTAATACAAGTGCAAAAGTGGTTTCCTGCACCAACACAAGTGCGAAAAGTGGTTTTTCAACACTAACACAAGCGCGAAAAGTGGTTTTTCAACACTAACACAAGTGCGAAAAGTGGTTTTTCAACACTAACACAAGTGCGAAAAGTGGTTTTTCCACACTAATACAAGTCCAAAAGTGGTTTCCTGCACCAACACAAGTGCGAAAAGTGGTTTTTCAACACTAACACAAGTGCGAAAAGTGGTTTTTCAACACTATCACAAGTGCAAAAAGTGTTTTTTCCACACTAACACAAGTGCAAAAGTGGTTTCCTGCACCAACACAAGTGCGAAAAGTGGTTTTTCAACAGTAACACAAGTGCGAAAAGTGGTTTTTCAACACTATCACAAGTGCAAAAAGTGTTTTTTCCACACTAATACAAGTGCAAAAGTGGTTTCCTGCAGCAACACAAGTGCGAAAAGTGGTTTTTCAACACTAACACAAGTGCGAAAAGTGGTTTTTCAACACTAACACAAGTGCGAAAAGTGGTTTTTCAACACTATCACAAGTGCAAAAAGTGTTTTTTCCACACTAACACAAGTGCAAAAGTGGTTTCCTGCACCAACACAAGTGCGAAAAGTGGTTTTTCAACACTAACACAAGTGCGAAAAGTGGTTTTTCAACACTATCACAAGTGCAAAAAGAGTTTTTTCCACACTAATACAAGTGCAAAAGTGGTTTCCTGCACCAACACAAGTGCGAAAAGTGGTTTTTCAACACTAACACAAGTGCGAAAAGTTGTTTTTCAACACTAACACAAGTGCGAAAAGTGGTTTTTCCACACTAATACAAGTGCAAAAGTGGTTTCCTGCACCAACACAAGTGCGAAAAGTGGTTTTTCAACACCAACACAAGTGCAAAAAGTGGTTTTTCATCACTATCACAAGTGCAAAAAGTGTTTTTTCCACACTAATACAAGTGCAAAAGTGGTTTCCTGCACCCACACAAGTGCGAAAAGTGGTTTTTCAACACTAACACAAGTGCGAAAAGTGGTTTTTCAACACTATCACAAGTGCAAAAAGTGTTTTTTTCCACACTAACACAAGTGCAAAAGTGGTTTCCTGCACCAACACAAGTGCGAAAAGTGGTTTTTCAACACTAACACAAGTGCGAAAAGTGGTTTTTCAACACTATCACAAGTGCAAAAAGTGTTTTTTCCACACTAATAAAAGTGCAAAAGTGGTTTCCTGCACCAACACAAGTGGGAAAAGTGGTTTTTCAACACTAACACAAGTGCGAAAAGTGGTTTTTCAACACTAACACAAGTGCGAAAAGTGGTTTTTCCACACTAATACAAGTGCAAAAGTGGTTTCCTGCACCAACACAAGTGCGAAAAGTGGTTTTTCAACACTAACACAAGTGTGAAAAGTGGTTTTTCAACACTATCACAAGTGCAAAAAGTGTTTTTCCACACTAATACAAGTGCAAAAGTGGTTTCCTGCACCAACACAAGTGCGAAAAGTGGTTTTTCAACACTAACACAAGTGCAAAAAGTGGTTTTTCAACACTAACACAAGTGCGAAAAGTGGTTTTTCCACACTAATACAAGTGCAAAAGTGGTTTCCTGCACTAACACAAGTGCGAAAAGTGGTTTTTCAACACTAACACAAGTGCGAAAAGTGGTTTTTCAACACTAACACAAGTGCGAAAAGTGTTTTTTCCACACTAATACAAGTTCAAAAGTGGTTTCCTGCATCAACACAAGTGCGAAAAGTGGTTTTTCAACAGTAACACAAGTGCGAAAAGTGCTTTTTCAACACTAACACAAGTGCAAAAAGTGGTTTTTCAACACTAACACAAGTGCGAAAAGTGGTTTTTCAACACTAACACAAGTGCGAAAAGTGTTTTTTCCACACTAATACAAGTGCAAAAGTGGTTTCCTGCACCAACACAAGTGCGAAAAGTGGTTTTTCAACACTAACACAAGTGCGAAAAGTGGTTTTTCAACACTAACACAAGTTCGAAAAGTGGTTTTTCAACACTAACACAAGTGCGAAAAGTGGTTTTTCCACACTAATTCAAGCGCAAAATTGGTTTCCTGCACCAACACAAGTGCGAAAAGTGGTTTTTCAACACTAACACCAGTGCGAAAAGTGGTTTTTCAACACTATCACAAGTGCAAAAAGTGTTTTTTCCACACTAATACAAGTGCAAAAGTGGTTTTTCAACACAAACACAAGTGCGAAAAGTGGTTTTTCAACACTAACACAAGTGCGAAAAGTGGTTTTTCAACACTAACACAAGTGCAAAAAGTGGTTTTTCCACACTAATACAAGTGCAAAAGTGGTTTCCTGCACCAACACAAGTACGAAAAGTGGTTTTTCAACACTAACACAAGTGCGAAAAGTGGTTTTTCAACACCATCACAAGTGCAAAAAGTGTTTTTTCCACACTTATACAAGTGCAAAAGTGGTTTCCTGCACCAACACAAGTGCGAAAAGTGCTTTTTCAACACTAACACAAGTGCGAAAAGTGGTTTTTCAACACTAACACAAGTGCAAAAAGTGGTTTTTCCACACTAACACAAGTGCAAAAGTGGTTTCCTGCACCAACACAAGTGCGAAAAGTGGTTTTTCAACACTAACACAAGTGCAAAAAGTGGTTTTTCAACACTAACACAAGTGCGAAAAGTGTTTTTTCCACACTAATACAAGTGCAAAAGTGGTTTCCTGCACCAACACAAGTGCAAAAAGTGGTTTTTCAACACTAACACAAGTGCGAAAAGTGGTTTTTCAACACTAACACAAGTGCGAAAAGTGGTTTTTCAACACTAACACAAGTGCGAAAAGTGGTTTTTCAACACTAACACAAGTGCGAAAAGTGGTTTTTCCACACTAACACAAGTGCTAAAGTGGTTTCCTGCACCAACACAAGTGCAAAAGTGGTTTCCTGCACCAACACCAGTGCAAAAAGTGGTTTTTCAACACTAACACAAGTGCGAAAAGTGGTTTTTCAACACTAACACAAGTGCGAAAAGTGGTTTTTCAACACTAACACAAGTGCGAAAAGTGGTTTTTCAACACTATCACAAGTGCAAAAAGTGTTTTTTCCACACTAATACAAGTACAAAAGTGGTTTCCTGCACCAACACAAGTGCGAAAAGTGGTTTTTCAACACTAACACAAGTGCGAAAAGTGGTTTTTCAACACTATCACAAGTGCAAAAAGAGTTTTTTCCACACTAATACAAGTGCAAAAGTGGTTTCCTGCACCAACACAAGTGCGAAAAGTGGTTTTTCAACACTAACACAACTGCGAAAAGATGTTTTTCAACACTAACACAAGTGCGAAAAGTGGTTTTCCACACTAATACAAGTGCAAAAGTGGTTTCCTGCACCAACACAAGTGCGAAAAGTGGTTTTTCAACACCAACACAAGTGCAAAAAGTGGTTTTTCATCACTATCACAAGTGCAAAAAGTGTTTTTTCCACACTAATACAAGTGCAAAAGTGGTTTCCTGCACCCACACAAGTGCGAAAAGTGGTTTTTCAACACTAACACAAGTGCGAAAAGTGGTTTTTCCACACTAATACAAGTGCAAAAGTGGTTTCCTGCACCAACACAAGTGCGAAAAGTGGTTTTTCAACACTAACACAAGTGCGAAAAGAGGTTTTTCAACACTATCACAAGTGCAAAAAGTGTTTTTTCCACACTAATACAAGTGCAAAAGTGGTTTCCTGCACCAACACAAGTGCGAAAAGTGGTTTTTCAACACTAACACAAGTGCGAAAATGGTTTTTCAACACTAACACAAGTGCGAAAAGTGGGTTTTCAACACTATCACAAGTGCAAAAAGTGTTTTTTCAACACTAATACAAGTGCAAAAGTGGTTTCCTGCACCAACACAAGTGCGAAAAGTGGTTTTTCAACAATAACACAAGTGCGAAAAGTGGTTTTTCAACACTAACACAAGTGCGAAAAGTGGTTTTTCCACACTAATACAAGTGCAAAAGTGGTTTCCTGCAACAACACAAGTGCGAAAAGTGGTTTTTCAACACCAACACAAGTGCAAAAAGTGATTTTTCAACACTATCACAATTGCAAAAAGTGTTTTTTCCACACTAATACAAGTGCAAAAGTGGTTTCCTGCACCAACACAAGTGCGAAAAGTGGTTTTTCAACACTAACACAAGCGCGAAAAGTGGTTTTTCAACACTAACACAAGTGCGAAAAGTGGTTTTTCAACACTAACACAAGTGCGAAAAGTGGTTTTTCCACACTAATACAAGTCCAAAAGTGGTTTCCTGCACCAACACAAGTGCGAAAAGTGGTTTTTCAACACTAACACAAGTGCGAAAAGTGGTTTTTCAACACTATCACAAGTGCAAAAAGTGTTTTTTCCACACTAACACAAGTGCAAAAGTGGTTTCCTGCACCAACACAAGTGCGAAAAGTGGTTTTTCAACAGTAACACAAGTGCGAAAAGTGGTTTTTCAACACTATCACAAGTGCAAAAAGTGTTTTTTCCACACTAATACAAGTGCAAAAGTGGTTTCCTGCAGCAACACAAGTGCGAAAAGTGGTTTTTCAACACTAACACAAGTGCGAAAAGTGGTTTTTCAACACTAACACAAGTGCGAAAAGTGGTTTTTCAACACTATCACAAGTGCAAAAAGTGTTTTTTCCACACTAACACAAGTGCAAAAGTGGTTTCCTGCACCAACACAAGTGCGAAAAGTGGTTTTTCAACACTAACACAAGTGCGAAAAGTGGTTTTTCAACACTATCACAAGTGCAAAAAGAGTTTTTTCCACACTAATACAAGTGCAAAAGTGGTTTCCTGCACCAACACAAGTGCGAAAAGTGGTTTTTCAACACTAACACAAGTGCGAAAAGTTGTTTTTCAACACTAACACAAGTGCGAAAAGTGGTTTTTCCACACTAATACAAGTGCAAAAGTGGTTTCCTGCACCAACACAAGTGCGAAAAGTGGTTTTTCAACACCAACACAAGTGCAAAAAGTGGTTTTTCATCACTATCACAAGTGCAAAAAGTGTTTTTTCCACACTAATACAAGTGCAAAAGTGGTTTCCTGCACCCACACAAGTGCGAAAAGTGGTTTTTCAACACTAACACAAGTGCGAAAAGTGGTTTTTCCACACTAATACAAGTGCAAAAGTGGTTTCCTGCACCAACACAAGTGCGAAAAGTGGTTTTTCAACACTAACACAAGTGCGAAAAGAGGTTTTTCAACACTATCACAAGTGCAAAAAGTGTTTTTTCCACACTAATACAAGTGCAAAAGTGGTTTCCTGCACCAACACAAGTGCGAAAAGTGGTTTTTCAACACTAACACAAGTGCGAAAATGGTTTTTCAACACTAACACAAGTGCGAAAAGTGGTTTTTCAACACTATCACAAGTGCAAAAAGTGTTTTTTCAACACTAATACAAGTGCAAAAGTGGTTTCCTGCACCAACACAAGTGCGAAAAGTGGTTTTTCAACAATAACACAAGTGCGAAAAGTGGTTTTTCAACACTAACACAAGTGCGAAAAGATGTTTTTCAACACTAACACAAGTGCGAAAAGTGGTTTTCCACACTAATACAAGTGCAAAAGTGGTTTCCTGCACCAACACAAGTGCGAAAAGTGGTTTTTCAACACCAACACAAGTGCAAAAAGTGGTTTTTCATCACTATCACAAGTGCAAAAAGTGTTTTTTCCACACTAATACAAGTGCAAAAGTGGTTTCCTGCACCCACACAAGTGCGAAAAGTGGTTTTTCAACACTAACACAAGTGCGAAAAGTGGTTTTTCCACACTAATACAAGTGCAAAAGTGGTTTCCTGCACCAACACAAGTGCGAAAAGTGGTTTTTCAACACTAACACAAGTGCGAAAAGAGGTTTTTCAACACTATCACAAGTGCAAAAAGTGTTTTTTCCACACTAATACAAGTGCAAAAGTGGTTTCCTGCACCAACACAAGTGCGAAAAGTGGTTTTTCAACACTAACACAAGTGCGAAAATGGTTTTTCAACACTAACACAAGTGCGAAAAGTGGGTTTTCAACACTATCACAAGTGCAAAAAGTGTTTTTTCAACACTAATACAAGTGCAAAAGTGGTTTCCTGCACCAACACAAGTGCGAAAAGTGGTTTTTCAACAATAACACAAGTGCGAAAAGTGGTTTTTCAACACTAACACAAGTGCGAAAAGTGGTTTTTCCACACTAATACAAGTGCAAAAGTGGTTTCCTGCAACAACACAAGTGCGAAAAGTGGTTTTTCAACACCAACACAAGTGCAAAAAGTGATTTTTCAACACTATCACAATTGCAAAAAGTGTTTTTTCCACACTAATACAAGTGCAAAAGTGGTTTCCTGCACCAACACAAGTGCGAAAAGTGGTTTTTCAACACTAACACAAGCGCGAAAAGTGGTTTTTCAACACTAACACAAGTGCGAAAAGTGGTTTTTCAACACTAACACAAGTGCGAAAAGTGGTTTTTCCACACTAATACAAGTCCAAAAGTGGTTTCCTGCACCAACACAAGTGCGAAAAGTGGTTTTTCAACACTAACACAAGTGCGAAAAGTGGTTTTTCAACACTATCACAAGTGCAAAAAGTGTTTTTTCCACACTAACACAAGTGCAAAAGTGGTTTCCTGCACCAACACAAGTGCGAAAAGTGGTTTTTCAACAGTAACACAAGTGCGAAAAGTGGTTTTTCAACACTATCACAAGTGCAAAAAGTGTTTTTTCCACACTAATACAAGTGCAAAAGTGGTTTCCTGCAGCAACACAAGTGCGAAAAGTGGTTTTTCAACACTAACACAAGTGCGAAAAGTGGTTTTTCAACACTAACACAAGTGCGAAAAGTGGTTTTTCAACACTATCACAAGTGCAAAAAGTGTTTTTTCCACACTAACACAAGTGCAAAAGTGGTTTCCTGCACCAACACAAGTGCGAAAAGTGGTTTTTCAACACTAACACAAGTGCGAAAAGTGGTTTTTCAACACTATCACAAGTGCAAAAAGAGTTTTTTCCACACTAATACAAGTGCAAAAGTGGTTTCCTGCACCAACACAAGTGCGAAAAGTGGTTTTTCAACACTAACACAAGTGCGAAAAGTTGTTTTTCAACACTAACACAAGTGCGAAAAGTGGTTTTTCCACACTAATACAAGTGCAAAAGTGGTTTCCTGCACCAACACAAGTGCGAAAAGTGGTTTTTCAACACCAACACAAGTGCAAAAAGTGGTTTTTCATCACTATCACAAGTGCAAAAAGTGTTTTTTCCACACTAATACAAGTGCAAAAGTGGTTTCCTGCACCCACACAAGTGCGAAAAGTGGTTTTTCAACACTAACACAAGTGCGAAAAGTGGTTTTTCCACACTAATACAAGTGCAAAAGTGGTTTCCTGCACCAACACAAGTGCGAAAAGTGGTTTTTCAACACTAACACAAGTGCGAAAAGAGGTTTTTCAACACTATCACAAGTGCAAAAAGTGTTTTTTCCACACTAATACAAGTGCAAAAGTGGTTTCCTGCACCAACACAAGTGCGAAAAGTGGTTTTTCAACACTAACACAAGTGCGAAAATGGTTTTTCAACACTAACACAAGTGCGAAAAGTGGTTTTTCAACACTATCACAAGTGCAAAAAGTGTTTTTTCAACACTAATACAAGTGCAAAAGTGGTTTCCTGCACCAACACAAGTGCGAAAAGTGGTTTTTCAACAATAACACAAGTGCGAAAAGTGGTTTTTCAACACTAACACAAGTGCGAAAAGTGGTTTTTCCACACTAATACAAGTGCAAAAGTGGTTTCCTGCAACAACACAAGAGGGAAAAGTGGTTTTTCAACACCAACACAAGTGCAAAAAGTGGTTTTTCAACACTATCACAATTGCAAAAAGTGTTTTTTCCACACTAATACAAGTGCAAAAGTGGTTTCCTGCACCAACACAAGTGCGAAAAGTGGTTTTTCAACACTAACACAAGCGCGAAAAGTGGTTTTTCAACACTAACACAAGTGCGAAAAGTGGTTTTTCAACACTAACACAAGTGCGAAAAGTGGTTTTTCCACACTAATACAAGTCCAAAAGTGGTTTCCTGCACCAACACAAGTGCGAAAAGTGGTTTTTCAACACTAACACAAGTGCGAAAAGAGGTTTTTCAACACTATCACAAGTGCAAAAAGTGTTTTTTCCACACTAATACAAGTGCAAAAGTGGTTTCCTGCACCAACACAAGTGCGAAAAGTGGTTTTTCAACACTAACACAAGTGCGAAAAGAGGTTTTTCAACACTATCACAAGTGCAAAAAGTGTTTTTTCCACACTAATACAAGTGCAAAAGTGGTTTCCTGCACCAACACAAGTGCGAAAAGTGGTTTTTCAACACTAACACAAGTGCGAAAAGTGGTTTTTCAACACTATCACAAGTGCAAAAAGTGTTTTTTCAACACTAATACAATTGCAAAAGTGGTTTCCTACACCAACACAAGTGCGAAAAGTGGTTTTTCAACAATAACACAAGTGCGAAAAGTGGTTTTTCAACAATAACACAAGTGCGAAAAGTGGTTTTTCAACACTAACACAAGTGCGAAAAGTGGTTTTTCCACACTAATACAAGTGCAAAAGTGGTTTTTCAACACCAACACAAGTGCAAAAAGTGGTTTTTCAACACCAACACAAGTGCAAAAAGTGGTTTTTCAACACTATCACAAGTGCAAAAAGTGGTTTTTCAACACTAACACAAGTGCAAAAAGTGGTTTTTCAACACTAATACAAGTCCAAAAGTGGTTTCCTGCACCAACACAAGTGCGAAAAGTGGGTTTTCAACACTAACACAAGTGCGAAAAGAGGTTTTTCAACACTATCACAAGTGCAAAAAGTGTTTTTTCCACACTAATACTAGTGCAAAAGTGGTTTCCTGCACCAACACAAGTGCGAAAAGTGGTTTTTCAACACTAACACAAGTGCGAAAAGTGGTTTTTCAACACTATCACAAGTGCAAAAAGTGTTTTTTCCACACTAACACAAGTGCAAAAGTGGTTTCCTGCACCAACACAAGTGCGAAAATTGGTTTTTCAACACTAACACAAGTGCGAAAAGTGGTTTTTCAACACTATCACAAGTGCAAAAAGTGTTTTTTCCACACTAATACAAGTGCAAAAGTGGTTTCCTGCACCAACACAAGTGGGAAAAGTGGTTTTTCAACACTAACAGTGCGAAAAGTGGTTTTTCAACACTAACACAAGTGCGAAAAGTGGTTTTTCCACACTAATACAAGTGCAAAAGTGGTTTCCTGCACCAACACAAGTGCGAAAAGTGGTTTTTCAACACTAACACAAGTGTGAAAAGTGGTTTTTCAACACTATCACAAGTGCAAAAAGTGTTTTTCCACACTAATACAAGTGCAAATGTGGTTTCCTGCACCAACACAAGTGCGAAAAGTGGTTTTTCAACACTAACACAAGTGCGAAAAGTGGTTTTTCAACACTAACACAAGTGCGAAAAGTGGTTTTTCCACACTAATACAAGTGCAAAAGTGGTTTCCTGCACCAACACAAGTGCGAAAAGTGGTTTTTCAACACTAACACAAGTGCGAAAAGTGGTTTTTCAACACTAACACAAGTGCGAAAAGTGTTTTTTCCACACTAATACAAGTTCAAAAGTGGTTTCCTGCATCAACACAAGTGCGAAAAGTGGTTTTTCAACAGTAACACAAGTGCGAAAAGTGCTTTTTCAACACTAACACAAGTGCAAAAAGTGGTTTTTCAACACTAACACAAATGCGAAAAGTGGTTTTTCAACACTAACACAAGTGCGAAAAGTGTTTTTTCCACACTAAAACAAGTGCAAAAGTGGTTTCCTGCACCAACACAAGTGCGAAAAGTGGTTTTTCAACACTAACACAAGTGCGAAACGTGGTTTTTCAACACTAACACAAGTTCGAAAAGTGGGTTTTCAACACTAACACAAGTGCGAAAAGTGGTTTTTCCACACTAATTCAAGCGCAAAAGTGGTTTCCTGCACCAACACAAGTGCGAAAAGTGGTTTTTCAACACTAACACCAGTGCGAAAAGTGGTTTTTCAACACTATCACAAGTGCAAAAAGTGTTTTTTCCACACTAATACAAGTGCAAAAGTGGTTTTTCAACACTAACACAAGTGCGAAAAGTGGTTTTTCAACACTAACACAAGTGCGAAAAGTGGTTTTTCAACACTAACACAAGTGCAAAAAGTGGTTTTTCCACACTAATACAAGTGCAAAAGTGGTTTCCTGCACCAACACAAGTACGAAAAGTGGTTTTTCAACACTAACACAAGTGCAAAAAGTGGTTTTTCAACACTATCACAAGTGCAAAAAGTGTTTTTTCCACACTAATACAAGTGCAAAAGTGGTTTCCTGCAACAACACAAGTGCGAAAAGTGGTTTTTCAACACCAACACAAGTGCAAAAAGTGGTTTTTCAACACTATCACAAGTGCAAAAAGTGTTTTTTCCACACTAATACAAGTGCAAAAGTGGTTTCCTGCACCAACACAAGTGCGAAAAGTGGTTTTTCAACACTAACACAAGCGCGAAAAGTGGTTTTTCAACACTAACACAAGTGCGAAAAGTGGTTTTTCAACACTAACACAAGTGCGAAAAGTGGTTTTTCAACACTAATACAAGTCCAAAAGTGGTTTCCTGCACCAACACATGTGCGAAAAGTGGTTTTTCAACACTAACAAAAGTGCGAAAAGAGGTTTTTCAACACTATCACAAGTGCAAAAAGTGTTTTTTCCACACTAATACAAGTGCAAAAGTGGTTTCCTGCACCAACACAAGTGCGAAAAGTGGTTTTTCAACACTAACACAAGTGCGAAAAGAGGTTTTATAACACTATCACAAGTGCAAAAAGTGTTTTTTCCACACTAATACAAGTGCAAAAGTGGTTTCCTGCACCAACATAAGTGCGAAAAGTGGTTTTTCAACACTAACACAAGTGCGAAAAGTGGTTTTTCAACACTATCACAAGTGCAAAAAGTGTTTTTTCAACACTAATACAATTGCAAAAGTGGTTTCCTACACCAACACAAGTGCGAAAAGTGGTTTTTCAACAATAACACAAGTGCGAAAAGTGGTTTTTCAACAATAACACAAGTGCGAAAAGTGGTTTTTCAACACTAACACAAGTGCGAAAAGTGGTTTTCCACACTAATACAAGTGCAAAAGTGGTTTTTCAACACCAACACAAGTGCAAAAAGTGGTTTTTCAACACTATCACAAGTGCAAAAAGTGGTTTTTCAACACTATCACAAGTGCAAAAAGTGTTTTTTGCACACTAATACAAGTGCAAAAGTGGTTTCCTGAACCAACACAAGTGCGAAAAGTGGTTTTTCAACACTAACACAAGTGCGAAAAGTGGTTTTTCAACACTAACACAAGTGCGAAAAGTGGTTTTTCAACACTAACACAAGTACGAAAAGTGGTTTTTCCACACTAATACAAGTCCAAAAGTGGTTTCCTGCACCAACACAAGTGCGAAAAGTGGTTTTTCAACACTAACACAAGTGCGAAAAGAGGTTTTTCAACACTATCACAAGTGCAAAAAGTGTTTTTTCCACACTAATACAAGTGCAAAAGTGGTTTCCTGCACCAACACAAGTGCGAAAAGTGGTTTTTCAACACTAACACAAGTGCGAAAAGTGGTTTTTCAACACTAACACAAGTGCGAAAAGCGGTTTTTCAACACTATCACAAGTGCAAAAAGTGTTTTTTCCACACTAATACAAGTGCAAAAGTGGTTTCCTGCACCAACACAAGTGCGAAAAGTGGTTTTTCAACACTAACACAAGTGCGAAAAGTGGTTTTTCAACACTATCACAAGTGCAAAAAGTGTTTTTTCCACACTAACACAAGTGCAAAAGTGGTTTCCTGCACCAACACAAGTGCGAAAAGTGGTTTTTCAACACTAACACAAGTGCGAAAAGTGGTTTTTCAACACTATCACAAGTGCAAAAAGTGTTTTTTCCACACTAATAAAAGTGCAAAAGTGGTTTCCTGCACCAACACAAGTGGGAAAAGTGGTTTTTCAACACTAACACAAGTGCGAAAAGTGGTTTTTCAACACTAACACAAGTGTGAAAAGTGGTTTTTCCACACTAATACAAGTGCAAAAGTGGTTTCCTGCACCAACACAAGTGCGAAAAGTGGTTTTTCAACACTAACACAAGTGTGAAAAGTGGTTTTTCAACACTATCACAAGTGCAAAAAGTGTTTTTCCACACTAATACAAGTGCAAAAGTGGTTTCCTGCACCAACACAAGTGCGAAAAGTGGTTTTTCAACACTAACACAAGTGCGAAAAGTGGTTTTTCAACACTAACACAAGTGCGAAAAGTGGTTTTTCCACACTAATACAAGTGCAAAAGTGGTTTCCTGCACTAACACAAGTGCGAAAAGTGGTTTTTCAACACTAACACAAGTGCGAAAAGTGGTTTTTCAACACTAACACAAGTGCGAAAAGTGTTTTTTCCACACTAATACAAGTTCAAAAGTGGTTTCCTGCATCAACACAAGTGCGAAAAGTGGTTTTTCAACAGTAACACAAGTGCGAAAAGTGCTTTTTCAACACTAATACAAGTGCAAAAAGTGGTTTTTCAACACTAACACAAGTGCGAAAAGTGGTTTTTCAACACTAACACAAGTGTGAAAAGTGTTTTTTCCACACTAATACAAGTGCAAAAGTGGTTTCCTGCACCAACACAAGTGCGAAAAGTGGTTTTTCAACACTAACACAAGTGCGAAAAGTGGTTTTTCAACACTAACACAAGTTCGAAAAGTGGTTTTTCAACACTAACACAAGTGCGAAAAGTGGTTTTTCCACACTAATTCAAGCGCAAAAGTGGTTTCCTGCACCAACACAAGTGCGAAAAGTGGTTTTTCAACACTAACACCAGTGCGAAAAGTGGTTTTTCAACACTATCACAAGTGCAAAAAGTGTTTTTTCCACACTAATACAAGTGCAAAAGTGGTTTTTCAACACAAACACAAGTGCGAAAAGTGGTTTTTCAACACTAACACAAGTGCGAAAAGTGGTTTTTCAACACTAACACAAGTGCAAAAAGTGGTTTTTCAACACTATCACAAGTGCAAAAAGTGTTTTTTCCACACTAATACAAGTGCAAAAGTGGTTTCCTGCAACAACACAAGTGCGAAAAGTGGTTTTTCAACACCAACACAAGTGCAAAAAGTGGTTTTTCAACACTATCACAAGTGCAAAAAGTGTTTTTTCCACACTAATACAAGTGCAAAAGTGGTTTCCTGCAACCAACACAAGTGCGAAAAGTGGTTTTTCAACACTAACACAAGCGCGAAAAGTGGTTTTTCAACACTAATACAAGTCCAAAAGTGGTTTCCTGCACCAACACATGTGCGAAAAGTGGTTTTTCAACACTAACACAAGTGCGAAAAGTGGTTTTTCAACACTAACACAAGTGCGAAAAGTGGTTTTTCAACACTAATACAAGTCCAAAAGTGGTTTCCTGCACCAACACATGTGCGAAAAGTGGTTTTTCAACACTAACACAAGTGCGAAAAGAGGTTTTTCAACACTATCACAAGTGCAAAAAGTGTTTTTTCCACACTAATACAAGTGCAAAAGTGGTTTCCTGCACCAACACAAGTGCGAAAAGTGGTTTTTCAACACTAACACAAGTGCGAAAAGAGGTTTTTCAACACTATCACAAGTGCAAAAAGTGTTTTTTCCACACTAATCCAAGTGCAAAAGTGGTTTCCTGCACCAACATAAGTGCGAAAAGTGGTTTTTCAACACTAACACAAGTGCGAAAAGTGGTTTTTCAACACTATCACAAGTGCAAAAAGTGTTTTTTCAACACTAATACAATTGCAAAAGTGGTTTCCTACACCAACACAAGTGCGAAAAGTGGTTTTTCAACAATAACACAAGTGCGAAAAGTGGTTTTTCAACAATAACACAAGTGCGAAAAGTGGTTTTTCAACACTAACACAAGTGCGAAAAGTGGTTTTTCCACACTAATACAAGTGCAAAAGTGGTTTTTCAACACCAACACAAGTGCAAAAAGTGGTTTTTCAACACTATCACAAGTGCAAAAAGTGGTTTTTCAACACTATCACAAGTGCAAAAAGTGTTTTTTGCACACTAATACAAGTGCAAAAGTGGTTTCCTGAACCAACACAAGTGCGAAAAGTGGTTTTTCAACACTAACACAAGTGCGAAAAGTGGTTTTTCAACACTAACACAAGTGCGAAAAGTGGTTTTTGAACACTAACACAGTACGAAAAGTGGTTTTTCCACACTAATACAAGTCCAAAAGTGGTTTCCTGCACCAACACAAGTGCGAAAAGTGGTTTTTCAACACTAACACAAGTGCGAAAAGAGGTTTTTCAACACTATCACAAGTGCAAAAAGTGTTTTTTCCACACTAATACAAGTGCAAAAGTGGTTTCCTGCACCAACACAAGTGCGAAAAGTGGTTTTTCAACACTAACACAAGTGCGAAAAGTGGTTTTTCAACACTAACACAAGTGCGAAAAGCGGTTTTTCAACACTATCACAAGTGCAAAAAGTGTTTTTTCCACACTAATACAAGTGCAAAAGTGGTTTCCTGCACCAACACAAGTGCGAAAAGTCGTTTTTCAACACTAACACAAGTGCGAAAAGTGGTTTTTCAACACTATCACAAGTGCAAAAAGTGTTTTTTCCACACTAACACAAGTGCAAAAGTGGTTTCCTGCACCAACACAAGTGCGAAAAGTGGTTTTTCAACACTAACACAAGTGCGAAAAGTGGTTTTTCAACACTATCACAAGTGCAAAAAGTGTTTTTTCCACACTAATAAAAGTGCAAAAGTGGTTTCCTGCACCAACACAAGTGGGAAAAGTGGTTTTTCAACACTAACACAAGTGCGAAAAGTGGTTTTTCAACACTAACACAAGTGCGAAAAGTGGTTTTTCCACACTAATACAAGTGCAAAAGTGGTTTCCTGCACCAACACAAGTGCGAAAAGTGGTTTTTCAACACTAACACAAGTGTGAAAAGTGGTTTTTCAACACTATCACAAGTGCAAAAAGTGTTTTTCCACACTAATACAAGTGCAAAAGTGGTTTCCTGCACCAACACAAGTGCGAAAAGTGGTTTTTCAACACTAACACAAGTGCGAAAAGTGGTTTTTCAACACTAACACAAGTGCGAAAAGTGGTTTTTCCACACTAATAAAAGTGCAAAAGTGGTTTCCTGCACCAACACAAGTGCGAAAAGTGGTTTTTCAACACCAACACAAGTGCAAAAAGTGGTTTTTCAACACTATCACAAGTGCAAAAAGTGTTTTTTCCACACTAATACAAGTGCAAAAGTGGTTTCCTGCACCAACACAAGTGCGAAAAGTGGTTTTTCAACACTAACACAAGCGCGAAAAGTGGTTTTTCAACACTAACACAAGTGCGAAAAGTGGTTTTTCAACACTAACACAAGTGCGAAAAGTGGTTTTTCAACACTAATACAAGTCCAAAAGTGGTTTCCTGCACCAACACATGTGCGAAAAGTGGTTTTTCAACACTAACAAAAGTGCGAAAAGAGGTTTTTCAACACTATCACAAGTGCAAAAAGTGTTTTTTCCACACTAATACAAGTGCAAAAGTGGTTTCCTGCACCAACACAAGTGCGAAAAGTGGTTTTTCAACACTAACACAAGTGCGAAAAGAGGTTTTTCAACACTATCACAAGTGCAAAAAGTGTTTTTTCCACACTAATACAAGTGCAAAAGTGGTTTCCTGCACCAACATAAGTGCGAAAAGTGGTTTTTCAACACTAACACAAGTGCGAAAAGTGGTTTTTCAACACTATCACAAGTGCAAAAAGTGTTTTTTCAACACTAATACAATTGCAAAAGTGGTTTCCTACACCAACACAAGTGCGAAAAGTGGTTTTTCAACAATAACACAAGTGCGAAAAGTGGTTTTTCAACAATAACACAAGTGCGAAAAGTGGTTTTTCAACACTAACACAAGTGCGAAAAGTGGTTTTTCCACACTAATACAAGTGCAAAAGTGGTTTTTCAACACCAACACAAGTGCAAAAAGTGGTTTTTCAACACTATCACAAGTGCAAAAAGTGGTTTTTCAACACTATCACAAGTGCAAAAAGTGTTTTTTGCACACTAATACAAGTGCAAAAGTGGTTTCCTGAACCAACACAAGTGCGAAAAGTGGTTTTTCAACACTAACACAAGTGCGAAAAGTGGTTTTTCAACACTAACACAAGTGCGAAAAGTGGTTTTTCAACACTAACACAAGTACGAAAAGTGGTTTTTCCACACTAATACAAGTCCAAAAGTGGTTTCCTGCACCAACACAAGTGCGAAAAGTGGTTTTTCAACACTAACACAAGTGCGAAAAGAGGTTTTTCAACACTATCACAAGTGCAAAAAGTGTTTTTTCCACACTAATACAAGTGCAAAAGTGGTTTCCTGCACCAACACAAGTGCGAAAAGTGGTTTTTCAACACTAACACAAGTGCGAAAAGTGGTTTTTCAACACTAACACAAGTGCGAAAAGCGGTTTTTCAACACTATCACAAGTGCAAAAAGTGTTTTTTCCACACTAATACAAGTGCAAAAGTGGTTTCCTGCACCAACACAAGTGCGAAAAGTGGTTTTTCAACACTAACACAAGTGCGAAAAGTGGTTTTTCAACACTATCACAAGTGCAAAAAGTGTTTTTTCCACACTAACACAAGTGCAAAAGTGGTTTCCTGCACCAACACAAGTGCGAAAAGTGGTTTTTCAACACTAACACAAGTGCGAAAAGTGGTTTTTCAACACTATCACAAGTGCAAAAAGTGTTTTTTCCACACTAATAAAAGTGCAAAAGTGGTTTCCTGCACCAACACAAGTGGGAAAAGTGGTTTTTCAACACTAACACAAGTGCGAAAAGTGGTTTTTCAACACTAACACAAGTGTGAAAAGTGGTTTTTCCACACTAATACAAGTGCAAAAGTGGTTTCCTGCACCAACACAAGTGCGAAAAGTGGTTTTTCAACACTAACACAAGTGTGAAAAGTGGTTTTTCAACACTATCACAAGTGCAAAAAGTGTTTTTCCACACTAATACAAGTGCAAAAGTGGTTTCCTGCACCAACACAAGTGCGAAAAGTGGTTTTTCAACACTAACACAAGTGCGAAAAGTGGTTTTTCAACACTAACACAAGTGCGAAAAGTGGTTTTTCCACACTAATACAAGTGCAAAAGTGGTTTCCTGCACTAACACAAGTGCGAAAAGTGGTTTTTCAACACTAACACAAGTGCGAAAAGTGGTTTTTCAACACTAACACAAGTGCGAAAAGTGTTTTTTCCACACTAATACAAGTTCAAAAGTGGTTTCCTGCATCAACACAAGTGCGAAAAGTGGTTTTTCAACAGTAACACAAGTGCGAAAAGTGCTTTTTCAACACTAATACAAGTGCAAAAAGTGGTTTTTCAACACTAACACAAGTGCGAAAAGTGGTTTTTCAACACTAACACAAGTGTGAAAAGTGTTTTTTCCACACTAATACAAGTGCAAAAGTGGTTTCCTGCACCAACACAAGTGCGAAAAGTGGTTTTTCAACACTAACACAAGTGCGAAAAGTGGTTTTTCAACACTAACACAAGTTCGAAAAGTGGTTTTTCAACACTAACACAAGTGCGAAAAGTGGTTTTTCCACACTAATTCAAGCGCAAAAGTGGTTTCCTGCACCAACACAAGTGCGAAAAGTGGTTTTTCAACACTAACACCAGTGCGAAAAGTGGTTTTTCAACACTATCACAAGTGCAAAAAGTGTTTTTTCCACACTAATACAAGTGCAAAAGTGGTTTTTCAACACAAACACAAGTGCGAAAAGTGGTTTTTCAACACTAACACAAGTGCGAAAAGTGGTTTTTCAACACTAACACAAGTGCAAAAAGTGGTTTTTCAACACTATCACAAGTGCAAAAAGTGTTTTTTCCACACTAATACAAGTGCAAAAGTGGTTTCCTGCAACAACACAAGTGCGAAAAGTGGTTTTTCAACACCAACACAAGTGCAAAAAGTGGTTTTTCAACACTATCACAAGTGCAAAAAGTGTTTTTTCCACACTAATACAAGTGCAAAAGTGGTTTCCTGCACCAACACAAGTGCGAAAAGTGGTTTTTCAACACTAACACAAGCGCGAAAAGTGGTTTTTCAACACTAACACAAGTGCGAAAAGTGGTTTTTCAACACTAACACAAGTGCGAAAAGTGGTTTTTCAACACTAATACAAGTCCAAAAGTGGTTTCCTGCACCAACACATGTGCGAAAAGTGGTTTTTCAACACTAACACAAGTGCGAAAAGAGGTTTTTCAACACTATCACAAGTGCAAAAAGTGTTTTTTCCACACTAATACAAGTGCAAAAGTGGTTTCCTGCACCAACACAAGTGCGAAAAGTGGTTTTTCAACACTAACACAAGTGCGAAAAGAGGTTTTTCAACACTATCACAAGTGCAAAAAGTGTTTTTTCCACACTAATACAAGTGCAAAAGTGGTTTCCTGCACCAACATAAGTGCGAAAAGTGGTTTTTCAACACTAACACAAGTGCGAAAAGTGGTTTTTCAACACTATCACAAGTGCAAAAAGTGTTTTTTCAACACTAATACAATTGCAAAAGTGGTTTCCTACACCAACACAAGTGCGAAAAGTGGTTTTTCAACAATAACACAAGTGCGAAAAGTGGTTTTTCAACAATAACACAAGTGCGAAAAGTGGTTTTTCAACACTAACACAAGTGCGAAAAGTGGTTTTTCCACACTAATACAAGTGCAAAAGTGGTTTTTCAACACCAACACAAGTGCAAAAAGTGGTTTTTCAACACTATCACAAGTGCAAAAAGTGGTTTTTCAACACTATCACAAGTGCAAAAAGTGTTTTTTGCACACTAATACAAGTGCAAAAGTGGTTTCCTGAACCAACACAAGTGCGAAAAGTGGTTTTTCAACACTAACACAAGTGCGAAAAGTGGTTTTTCAACACTAACACAAGTGCGAAAAGTGGTTTTTCAACACTAACACAAGTACGAAAAGTGGTTTTTCCACACTAATACAAGTCCAAAAGTGGTTTCCTGCACCAACACAAGTGCGAAAAGTGGTTTTTCAACACTAACACAAGTGCGAAAAGAGGTTTTTCAACACTATCACAAGTGCAAAAAGTGTTTTTTCCACACTAATACAAGTGCAAAAGTGGTTTCCTGCACCAACACAAGTGCGAAAAGTGGTTTTTCAACACTAACACAAGTGCGAAAAGTGGTTTTTCAACACTAACACAAGTGCGAAAAGCGGTTTTTCAACACTATCACAAGTGCAAAAAGTGTTTTTTCCACACTAATACAAGTGCAAAAGTGGTTTCCTGCACCAACACAAGTGCGAAAAGTGGTTTTTCAACACTAACACAAGTGCGAAAAGTGGTTTTTCAACACTATCACAAGTGCAAAAAGTGTTTTTTCCACACTAACACAAGTGCAAAAGTGGTTTCCTGCACCAACACAAGTGCGAAAAGTGGTTTTTCAACACTAACACAAGTGCGAAAAGTGGTTTTTCAACACTATCACAAGTGCAAAAAGTGTTTTTTCCACACTAATAAAAGTGCAAAAGTGGTTTCCTGCACCAACACAAGTGGGAAAAGTGGTTTTTCAACACTAACACAAGTGCGAAAAGTGGTTTTTCAACACTAACACAAGTGCGAAAAGTGGTTTTTCCACACTAATACAAGTGCAAAAGTGGTTTCCTGCACCAACACAAGTGCGAAAAGTGGTTTTTCAACACTAACACAAGTGTGAAAAGTGGTTTTTCAACACTATCACAAGTGCAAAAAGTGTTTTTCCACACTAATACAAGTGCAAAAGTGGTTTCCTGCACCAACACAAGTGCGAAAAGTGGTTTTTCAACACTAACACAAGTGCGAAAAGTGGTTTTTCAACACTAACACAAGTGCGAAAAGTGGTTTTTCCACACTAATACAAGTGCAAAAGTGGTTTCCTGCACTAACACAAGTGCGAAAAGTGGTTTTTCAACACTAACACAAGTGCGAAAAGTGGTTTTTCAACACTAACACAAGTGCGAAAAGTGTTTTTTCCACACTAATACAAGTTCAAAAGTGGTTTCCTGCATCAACACAAGTGCGAAAAGTGGTTTTTCAACAGTAACACAAGTGCGAAAAGTGCTTTTTCAACACTATCACAAGTGCAAAAAGTGTTTTTTCCACACTTATACAAGTGCAAAAGTGGTTTCCTGCACCAACACAAGTGCGAAAAGTGCTTTTTCAACACTAACACAAGTGCGAAAAGTGGTTTTTCAACACTAACACAAGTGCAAAAAGTGGTTTTTCCACACTAACACAAGTGCAAAAGTGGTTTCCTGCACCAACACAAGTGCGAAAAGTGGTTTTTCAACACTAACACAAGTGCAAAAAGTGGTTTTTCAACACTAACACAAGTGCGAAAAGTGTTTTTTCCACACTAATACAAGTGCAAAAGTGGTTTCCTGCACCAACACAAGTGCAAAAAGTGGTTTCCTGCACCAACACAAGTGCGAAAAGTGGTTTTTCAACACTAACGCAAGTGCGAAAAGTGGTTTTTCAACACTAACACAAGTGCGAAAAGTGGTTTTTCAACACTAACACAAGTGCGAAAAGTGGTTTTTCCACACTAACACAAGTGCAAAAGTGGTTTCCTGCACCAACACAAGTGCAAAAGTGGTTTCCTGCACCAACACCAGTGCGAAAAGTGGTTTTTCAACACTAACACAAGTGCGAAAAGTGGTTTTTCAACACTAACACAAGTGCGAAAAGTGGTTTTTCAACACTAACACAAGTGCGAAAAGTGGTTTTTCAACACTATCACAAGTGCAAAAAGTGTTTTTTCCACACTAATACAAGTACAAAAGTGGTTTCCTGCACCAACACAAGTGCGAAAAGTGGTTTTTCAACACTAACACAAGTGCGAAAAGTGGTTTTTCAACACTATCACAAGTGCAAAAAGAGTTTTTTCCACACTAATACAAGTGCAAAAGTGGTTTCCTGCACCAACACAAGTGCGAAAAGTGGTTTTTCAACACTAACACAACTGCGAAAAGATGTTTTTCAACACTAACACAAGTGCGAAAAGTGGTTTTCCACACTAATACAAGTGCAAAAGTGGTTTCCTGCACCAACACAAGTGCGAAAAGTGGTTTTTCAACACCAACACAAGTGCAAAAAGTGGTTTTTCATCACTATCACAAGTGCAAAAAGTGTTTTTTCCACACTAATACAAGTGCAAAAGTGGTTTCCTGCACCCACACAAGTGCGAAAAGTGGTTTTTCAACACTAACACAAGTGCGAAAAGTGGTTTTTCCACACTAATACAAGTGCAAAAGTGGTTTCCTGCACCAACACAAGTGCGAAAAGTGGTTTTTCAACACTAACACAAGTGCGAAAAGAGGTTTTTCAACACTATCACAAGTGCAAAAAGTGTTTTTTCCACACTAATACAAGTGCAAAAGTGGTTTCCTGCACCAACACAAGTGCGAAAAGTGGTTTTTCAACACTAACACAAGTGCGAAAATGGTTTTTCAACACTAACACAAGTGCGAAAAGTGGGTTTTCAACACTATCACAAGTGCAAAAAGTGTTTTTTCAACACTAATACAAGTGCAAAAGTGGTTTCCTGCACCAACACAAGTGCGAAAAGTGGTTTTTCAACAATAACACAAGTGCGAAAAGTGGTTTTTCAACACTAACACAAGTGCGAAAAGTGGTTTTTCCACACTAATACAAGTGCAAAAGTGGTTTCCTGCAACAACACAAGTGCGAAAAGTGGTTTTTCAACACCAACACAAGTGCAAAAAGTGATTTTTCAACACTATCACAATTGCAAAAAGTGTTTTTTCCACACTAATACAAGTGCAAAAGTGGTTTCCTGCACCAACACAAGTGCGAAAAGTGGTTTTTCAACACTAACACAAGCGCGAAAAGTGGTTTTTCAACACTAACACAAGTGCGAAAAGTGGTTTTTCAACACTAACACAAGTGCGAAAAGTGGTTTTTCCACACTAATACAAGTCCAAAAGTGGTTTCCTGCACCAACACAAGTGCGAAAAGTGGTTTTTCAACACTAACACAAGTGCGAAAAGAGGTTTTTCAACACTATCACAAGTGCAAAAAGTGTTTTTTCCACAATAATACAAGTGAAAAAGTGGTTTCCTGCACCAACACAAGTGCGAAAAGTGGTTTTTCAACACTAACACAAGTGCGAAAAGAGGTTTTTCAACACTATCACAAGTGCAAAAAGTGTTTTTTCCACACTAATACAAGTGCAAAAGTGGTTTCCTGCACCAACACAAGTGCGAAAAGTGGTTTTTCAACACTAACACAAGTGCGAAAAGTGGTTTTTCAACACTATCACAAGTGCAAAAAGTGTTTTTTCAACACTAATACAATTGCAAAAGTGGTTTCCTACACCAACACAAGTGCGAAAAGTGGTTTTTCAACAATAACACAAGTGCGAAAAGTGGTTTTTCAACAATAACACAAGTGCGAAAAGTGGTTTTTCAACACTAACACAAGTGCGAAAAGTGGTTTTTCCACACTAATACAAGTGCAAAAGTGGTTTTTCAACACCAACACAAGTGCAAAAAGTGGTTTTTCAACACTATCACAAGTGCAAAAAGTGGTTTTTCAACACTATCACAAGTGCAAAAAGTGTTTTTTCCACACTAATACAAGTGCAAAAGTGGTTTCCTGCACCAACACAAGTGCGAAAAGTGGTTTTTCAACACTAACACAAGTGCGAAAAGTGGTTTTTCAACACTAACACAAGTGCGAAAAGTGGTTTTTCAACACTAACACAAGTGCGAAAAGTGGTTTTTCCACACTAATACAAGTGCAAAAGTGGTTTCCTGCACCAACACAAGTGCGAAAAGTGGTTTTTCAACACCAACACAAGTGCAAAAAGTAGTTTTTCATCACTATCACAAGTGCAAAAAGTGTTTTTTCCACACTAATACAAGTGCAAAAGTGGTTTCCTGCACCCACACAAGTGCGAAAAGTGGTTTTTCAACACTAACACAAGTGCGAAAAGTGGTTTTTCCACACTAATACAAGTGCAAAAGTGGTTTCCTGCACCAACACAAGTGCGAAAAGTGGTTTTTCAACACTAACACAAGTGCGAAAAGAGGTTTTTCAACATTATCACAAGTGCAAAAAGTGTTTTTTCCACACTAATACAAGTGCAAAAGTGGTTTCCTGCACCAACACAAGTGCGAAAAGTGGTTTTTCAACACTAACACAAGTGCGAAAATGGTTTTTCAACACTAACACAAGTGCGAAAAGTGGTTTTTCAACACTATCACAAGTGCAAAAAGTGTTTTTTCAACACTAATACAAGTGCAAAAAGTGGTTTTTCCACACTAATACAAGTGCAAAAGTGGTTTCCTGCACCAACACAAGTACGAAAAGTGGTTTTTCAACACTAACACAAGTGCGAAAAGTGGTTTTTCAACACTATCACAAGTGCAAAAAGTGTTTTTTCCACACTTATACAAGTGCAAAAGTGGTTTCCTGCACCAACACAAGTGCGAAAAGTGCTTTTTCAACACTAACACAAGTGCGAAAAGATGTTTTTCAACACTAACACAAGTGCGAAAAGTGGTTTTCCACACTAATACAAGTGCAAAAGTGGTTTCCTGCACCAACACAAGTGCGAAAAGTGGTTTTTCAACACCAACACAAGTGCAAAAAGTGGTTTTTCATCACTATCACAAGTGCAAAAAGTGTTTTTTCCACACTAATACAAGTGCAAAAGTGGTTTCCTGCACCCACACAAGTGCGAAAAGTGGTTTTTCAACACTAACACAAGTGCGAAAAGTGGTTTTTCCACACTAATACAAGTGCAAAAGTGGTTTCCTGCACCAACACAAGTGCGAAAAGTGGTTTTTCAACACTAACACAAGTGCGAAAAGAGGTTTTTCAACACTATCACAAGTGCAAAAAGTGTTTTTTCCACACTAATACAAGTGCAAAAGTGGTTTCCTGCACCAACACAAGTGCGAAAAGTGGTTTTTCAACACTAACACAAGTGCGAAAATGGTTTTTCAACACTAACACAAGTGCGAAAAGTGGGTTTTCAACACTATCACAAGTGCAAAAAGTGTTTTTTCAACACTAATACAAGTGCAAAAGTGGTTTCCTGCACCAACACAAGTGCGAAAAGTGGTTTTTCAACAATAACACAAGTGCGAAAAGTGGTTTTTCAACACTAACACAAGTGCGAAAAGTGGTTTTTCCACACTAATACAAGTGCAAAAGTGGTTTCCTGCAACAACACAAGTGCGAAAAGTGGTTTTTCAACACCAACACAAGTGCAAAAAGTGATTTTTCAACACTATCACAATTGCAAAAAGTGTTTTTTCCACACTAATACAAGTGCAAAAGTGGTTTCCTGCACCAACACAAGTGCGAAAAGTGGTTTTTCAACACTAACACAAGCGCGAAAAGTGGTTTTTCAACACTAACACAAGTGCGAAAAGTGGTTTTTCAACACTAACACAAGTGCGAAAAGTGGTTTTTCCACACTAATACAAGTCCAAAAGTGGTTTCCTGCACCAACACAAGTGCGAAAAGTGGTTTTTCAACACTAACACAAGTGCGAAAAGAGGTTTTTCAACACTATCACAAGTGCAAAAAGTGTTTTTTCCACAATAATACAAGTGCAAAAGTGGTTTCCTGCACCAACACAAGTGCGAAAAGTGGTTTTTCAACACTAACACAAGTGCGAAAAGAGGTTTTTCAACACTATCACAAGTGCAAAAAGTGTTTTTTCCACACTAATACAAGTGCAAAAGTGGTTTCCTGCACCAACACAAGTGCGAAAAGTGGTTTTTCAACACTAACACAAGTGCGAAAAGTGGTTTTTCAACACTATCACAAGTGCAAAAAGTGTTTTTTCAACACTAATACAATTGCAAAAGTGGTTTCCTACACCAACACAAGTGCGAAAAGTGGTTTTTCAACAATAACACAAGTGCGAAAAGTGGTTTTTCAACAATAACACAAGTGCGAAAAGTGGTTTTTCAACACTAACACATGTGCGAAAAGTGGTTTTTCCACACTAATACAAGTGCAAAAGTGGTTTTTCAACACCAACACAAGTGCAAAAAGTGGTTTTTCAACACTATCACAAGTGCAAAAAGTGGTTTTTCAACACTATCACAAGTGCAAAAAGTGTTTTTTCCACACTAATACAAGTGCAAAAGTGGTTTCCTGCACCAACACAAGTGCGAAAAGTGGTTTTTCAACACTAACACAAGTGCAAAAAGTGGTTTTTCAACACTAACACAAGTGCGAAAAGTGGTTTTTCAACACTAACACAAGTGCGAAAAGTGGTTTTTCCACACTAATACAAGTGCAAAAGTGGTTTCCTGCACCAACACAAGTGCGAAAAGTGGTTTTTCAACACCAACACAAGTGCAAAAAGTAGTTTTTCATCACTATCACAAGTGCAAAAAGTGTTTTTTCCACACTAATACAAGTGCAAAAGTGGTTTCCTGCACCCACACAAGTGCGAAAAGTGGTTTTTCAACACTAACACAAGTGCGAAAAGTGGTTTTTCCACACTAATACAAGTGCAAAAGTGGTTTCCTGCACCAACACAAGTGCGAAAAGTGGTTTTTCAACACTAACACAAGTGCGAAAAGAGGTTTTTCAACATTATCACAAGTGCAAAAAGTGTTTTTTCCACACTAATACAAGTGCAAAAGTGGTTTCCTGCACCAACACAAGTGCGAAAAGTGGTTTTTCAACACTAACACAAGTGCGAAAATGGTTTTTCAACACTAACACAAGTGCGAAAAGTGGTTTTTCAACACTATCACAAGTGCAAAAAGTGTTTTTTCAACACTAATACAAGTGCAAAAAGTGGTTTTTCCACACTAATACAAGTGCAAAAGTGGTTTCCTGCACCAACACAAGTACGAAAAGTGGTTTTTCAACACTAACACAAGTGCGAAAAGTGGTTTTTCAACACTATCACAAGTGCAAAAAGTGTTTTTTCCACACTTATACAAGTGCAAAAGTGGTTTCCTGCACCAACACAAGTGCGAAAAGTGCTTTTTCAACACTAACACAAGTGCGAAAAGTGGTTTTTCAACACTAACACAAGTGCAAAAAGTGGTTTTTCCACACTAACACAAGTGCAAAAGTGGTTTCCTGCACCAACACAAGTGCGAAAAGTGGTTTTTCAACACTAACACAAGTGCAAAAAGTGGTTTTTCAACACTAACACAAGTGCGAAAAGTGTTTTTTCCACACTAATACAAGTGCAAAAGTGGTTTCCTGCACCAACACAAGTGCAAAAAGTGGTTTTTCAACACTAACACAAGTGCGAAAAGTGGTTTTTCAACACTAACACAAGTGCGAAAAGTGGTTTTTCAACACTAACACAAGTGCGAAAAGTGGTTTTTCAACACTAACACAAGTGTGAAAAGTGGTTTTTCCACACTAACACAAGTGCAAAAGTGGTTTCCTGCACCAACACAAGTGCAAAAGTGGTTTCCTGCACCAACACCAGTGCGAAAAGTGGTTTTTCAACACTAACACAAGTGCGAAAAGTGGTTTTTCAACACTAACACAAGTGCGAAAAGTGGTTTTTCAACACTAACACAAGTGCGAAAAGTGGTTTTTCAACACTATCACAAGTGCAAAAAGTGTTTTTTCCACACTAATACAAGTACAAAAGTGGTTTCCTGCACCAACACAAGTGCGAAAAGTGGTTTTTCAACACTAACACAAGTGCGAAAAGTGGTTTTTCAACACTATCACAAGTGCAAAAAGAGTTTTTTCCACACTAATACAAGTGCAAAAGTGGTTTCCTGCACCAACACAAGTGCGAAAAGTGGTTTTTCAACACTAACACAACTGCGAAAAGATGTTTTTCAACACTAACACAAGTGCGAAAAGTGGTTTTCCACACTAATACAAGTGCAAAATTGGTTTCCTGCACCAACACAAGTGCGAAAAGTGGTTTTTCAACACCAACACAAGTGCAAAAAGTGGTTTTTCATCACTATCACAAGTGCAAAAAGTGTTTTTTCCACACTAATACAAGTGCAAAAGTGGTTTCCTGCACCCACACAAGTGCGAAAAGTGGTTTTTCAACACTAACACAAGTGCGAAAAGTGGTTTTTCCACACTAATACAAGTGCAAAAGTGGTTTCCTGCACCAACACAAGTGCGAAAAGTGGTTTTTCAACACTAACACAAGTGCGAAAAGAGGTTTTTCAACACTATCACAAGTGCAAAAAGTGTTTTTTCCACACTAATACAAGTGCAAAAGTGGTTTCCTGCACCAACACAAGTGCGAAAAGTGGTTTTTCAACACTAACACAAGTGCGAAAATGGTTTTTCAACACTAACACAAGTGCGAAAAGTGGGTTTCCAACACTATCACAAGTGCAAAAAGTGTTTTTTCAACACTAATACAAGTGCAAAAGTGGTTTCCTGCACCAACACAAGTGCGAAAAGTGGTTTTTCAACAATAACACAAGTGCGAAAAGTGGTTTTTCAACACTAACACAAGTGCGAAAAGTGGTTTTTCCACACTAATACAAGTGCAAAAGTGGTTTCCTGCAACAACACAAGTGCGAAAAGTGGTTTTTCAACACCAACACAAGTGCAAAAAGTGATTTTTCAACACTATCACAATTGCAAAAAGTGTTTTTTCCACACTAATACAAGTGCAAAAGTGGTTTCCTGCACCAACACAAGTGCGAAAAGTGGTTTTTCAACACTAACACAAGCGCGAAAAGTGGTTTTTCAACACTAACACAAGTGCGAAAAGTGGTTTTTCAACACTAACACAAGTGCGAAAAGTGGTTTTTCCACACTAATACAAGTCCAAAAGTGGTTTCCTGCACCAACACAAGTGCGAAAAGTGGTTTTTCAACACTAACACAAGTGCGAAAAGAGGTTTTTCAACACTATCACAAGTGCAAAAAGTGTTTTTTCCACAATAATACAAGTGCAAAAGTGGTTTCCTGCACCAACACAAGTGCGAAAAGTGGTTTTTCAACACTAACACAAGTGCGAAAGAGGTTTTTCAACACTATCACAAGTGCAAAAAGTGTTTTTTCCACACTAATACAAGTGCAAAAGTGGTTTCCTGCACCAACACAAGTGCGAAAAGTGGTTTTTCAACACTAACACAAGTGCGAAAAGTGGTTTTTCAACACTATCACAAGTGCAAAAAGTGTTTTTTCAACACTAATACAATTGCAAAAGTGGTTTCCTACACCAACACAAGTGCGAAAAGTGGTTTTTCAACAATAACACAAGTGCGAAAAGTGGTTTTTCAACAATAACACAAGTGCGAAAAGTGGTTTTTCAACACTAACACAAGTGCGAAAAGTGGTTTTTCCACACTAATACAAGTGCAAAAGTGGTTTTTCAACACCAACACAAGTGCAAAAAGTGGTTTTTCAACACTATCACAAGTGCAAAAAGTGGTTTTTCAACACTATCACAAGTGCAAAAAGTGTTTTTTCCACACTAATACAAGTGCAAAAGTGGTTTCCTGCACCAACACAAGTGCGAAAAGTGGTTTTTCAACACTAACACAAGTGCGAAAAGTGGTTTTTCAACACTAACACAAGTGCGAAAAGTGGTTTTTCAACACTAACACAAGTGCGAAAAGTGGTTTTTCCACACTAATACAAGTGCAAAAGTGGTTTCCTGCACCAACACAAGTGCGAAAAGTGGTTTTTCAACACCAACACAAGTGCAAAAAGTAGTTTTTCATCACTATCACAAGTGCAAAAAGTGTTTTTTCCACACTAATACAAGTGCAAAAGTGGTTTCCTGCACCCACACAAGTGCGAAAAGTGGTTTTTCAACACTAACACAAGTGCGAAAAGTGGTTTTCCACACTAATACAAGTGCAAAAGTGGTTTCCTGCACCAACACAAGTGCGAAAAGTGGTTTTTCAACACTAACACAAGTGCGAAAAGCGGTTTTTCAACACTATCACAAGTGCAAAAAGTGTTTTTTCAACACTAATACAATTGCAAAAGTGGTTTCCTACACCAACACAAGTGCGAAAAGTGGTTTTTCAACAATAACACAAGTGCGAAAAGTGGTTTTTCAACAATAACACAAGTGCGAAAAGTGGTTTTTCAACACTACACAAGTGCGAAAAGTGGTTTTTCCACACTAATACAAGTGCAAAAGTGGTTTTTCAACACCAACACAAGTGCAAAAAGTGGTTTTTCAACACTATCACAAGTGCAAAAAGTGGTTTTTCAACACTATCACAAGTGCAAAAAGTGTTTTTTGCACACTAATACAAGTGCAAAAGTGGTTTCCTGAACCAACACAAGTGCGAAAAGTGGTTTTTCAACACTAACACAAGTGCGAAAAGTGGTTTTTCAACACTAACACAAGTGCGAAAAGTGGTTTTTCAACACTAACACAAGTACGAAAAGTGGTTTTTCCACACTAATACAAGTCCAAAAGTGGTTTCCTGCACCAACACAAGTGCGAAAAGTGGTTTTTCAACACTAACACAAGTGCGAAAAGAGGTTTTTCAACACTATCACAAGTGCAAAAAGTGTTTTTTCCACACTAATACAAGTGCAAAAGTGGTTTCCTGCACCAACACAAGTGCGAAAAGTGGTTTTTCAACACTAACACAAGTGCGAAAAGTGGTTTTTCAACACTAACACAAGTGCGAAAAGCGGTTTTTCAACACTATCACAAGTGCAAAAAGTGTTTTTTCCACACTAATACAAGTGCAAAAGTGGTTTCCTGCACCAACACAAGTGCGAAAAGTGGTTTTTCAACACTAACACAAGTGCGAAAAGTGGTTTTTCAACACTATCACAAGTGCAAAAAGTGTTTTTTCCACACTAACACAAGTGCAAATGTGGTTTCCTGCACCAACACAAGTGCGAAAAGTGGTTTTTCAACACTAACACAAGTGCGAAAAGTGGTTTTTCAACACTATCACAAGTGCAAAAAGTGTTTTTTCCACACTAATAAAAGTGCAAAAGTGGTTTCCTGCACCAACACAAGTGGGAAAAGTGGTTTTTCAACACTAACACAAGTGCGAAAAGTGGTTTTTCAACACTAACACAAGTGCGAAAAGTGGTTTTTCCACACTAATACAAGTGCAAAAGTGGTTTCCTGCACCAACACAAGTGCGAAAAGTGGTTTTTCAACACTAACACAAGTGTGAAAAGTGGTTTTTCAACACTATCACAAGTGCAAAAAGTGTTTTTCCACACTAATACAAGTGCAAAAGTGGTTTCCTGCACCAACACAAGTGCGAAAAGTGGTTTTTCAACACTAACACAAGTGCGAAAAGTGGTTTTTCAACACTAACACAAGTGCGAAAAGTGGTTTTTCCACACTAATACAAGTGCAAAAGTGGTTTCCTGCACTAACACAAGTGCGAAAAGTGGTTTTTCAACACTAACACAAGTGCGAAAAGTGGTTTTTCAACACTAACACAAGTGCGAAAAGTGTTTTTTCCACACTAATACAAGTTCAAAAGTGGTTTCCTGCATCAACACAAGTGCGAAAAGTGGTTTTTCAACAGTAACACAAGTGCGAAAAGTGCTTTTTCAACACTAACACAAGTGCAAAAAGTGGTTTTTCAACACTAACACAAGTGCGAAAAGTGGTTTTTCAACACTAACACAAGTGTGAAAAGTGTTTTTTCCACACTAATACAAGTGCAAAAGTGGTTTCCTGCACCAACACAAGTGCGAAAAGTGGTTTTTCAACACTAACACAAGTGCGAAAAGTGGTTTTTCAACACTAACACAAGTTCGAAAAGTGGTTTTTCAACACTAACACAAGTGCGAAAAGTGGTTTTTCCACACTAATTCAAGCGCAAAAGTGGTTTCCTGCACCAACACAAGTGCGAAAAGTGGTTTTTCAACACTAACACCAGTGCGAAAAGTGGTTTTTCAACACTATCACAAGTGCAAAAAGTGTTTTTTCCACACTAATACAAGTGCAAAAGTGGTTTTTCAACACAAACACAAGTGCGAAAAGTGGTTTTTCAACACTAACACAAGTGCGAAAAGTGGTTTTTCAACACTAACACAAGTGCAAAAAGTGGTTTTTCCACACTAATACAAGTGCAAAAGTGGTTTCCTGCACCAACACAAGTACGAAAAGTGGTTTTTCAACACTAACACAAGTGCGAAAAGTGGTTTTTCAACACTATCACAAGTGCAAAAAGTGTTTTTTCCACACTTATACAAGTGCAAAAGTGGTTTCCTGCACCAACACAAGTGCGAAAAGTGCTTTTTCAACACTAACACAAGTGCGAAAAGTGGTTTTTCAACACTAACACAAGTGCAAAAAGTGGTTTTTCCACACTAACACAAGTGCAAAAGTGGTTTCCCTGCACCAACACAAGTGCGAAAAGTGGTTTTTCAACACTAACACAAGTGCAAAAAGTGGTTTTTCAACACTAACACAAGTGCGAAAAGTGTTTTTTCCACACTAATACAAGTGCAAAAGTGAAGTGGTTTCCTGCACCAACACAAGTGCAAAAAGTGGTTTTTCAACACTAACACAAGTGCGAAAAGTGGTTTTTCAACACTAACACAAGTGCGAAAAGTGGTTTTTCAACACTAACACAAGTGCGAAAAGTGGTTTTTCAACACTAACACAAGTGCGAAAAGTGGTTTTTCCACACTAACACAAGTGCAAAAGTGGTTTCCTGCACCAACACAAGTGCAAAAGTGGTTTCCTGCACCAACACCAGTGCGAAAAGTGGTTTTTCAACACTAACACAAGTGCGAAAAGTGGTTTTTCAACACTAACACAAGTGCGAAAAGTGGTTTTCAACACTAACACAAGTGCGAAAAGTGGTTTTTCAACACTATCACAAGTGCAAAAAGTGTTTTTTCCACACTAATACAAGTACAAAAGTGGTTTCCTGCACCAACACAAGTGCGAAAAGTGGTTTTTCAACACTAACACAAGTGCGAAAAGTGGTTTTTCAACACTATCACAAGTGCAAAAAGAGTTTTTTCCACACTAATACAAGTGCAAAAGTGGTTTCCTGCACCAACACAAGTGCGAAAAGTGGTTTTTCAACACTAACACAACTGCGAAAAGATGTTTTTCAACACTAACACAAGTGCGAAAAGTGGTTTTCCACACTAATACAAGTGCAAAAGTGGTTTCCTGCACCAACACAAGTGCGAAAAGTGGTTTTTCAACACCAACACAAGTGCAAAAAGTGGTTTTTCATCACTATCACAAGTGCAAAAAGTGTTTTTTCCACACTAATACAAGTGCAAAAGTGGTTTCCTGCACCCACACAAGTGCGAAAAGTGGTTTTTCAACACTAACACAAGTGCGAAAAGTGGTTTTTCCACACTAATACAAGTGCAAAAGTGGTTTCCTGCACCAACACAAGTGCGAAAAGTGGTTTTTCAACACTAACACAAGTGCGAAAAGAGGTTTTTCAACACTATCACAAGTGCAAAAAGTGTTTTTTCCACACTAATACAAGTGCAAAAGTGGTTTCCTGCACCAACACAAGTGCGAAAAGTGGTTTTTCAACACTAACACAAGTGCGAAAATGGTTTTTCAACACTAACACAAGTGCGAAAAGTGGGTTTTCAACACTATCACAAGTGCAAAAAGTGTTTTTTCAACACTAATACAAGTGCAAAAGTGGTTTCCTGCACCAACACAAGTGCGAAAAGTGGTTTTTCAACAATAACACAAGTGCGAAAAGTGGTTTTTCAACACTAACACAAGTGCGAAAAGTGGTTTTTCCACACTAATACAAGTGCAAAAGTGGTTTCCTGCAACAACACAAGTGCGAAAAGTGGTTTTTCAACACCAACACAAGTGCAAAAAGTGATTTTTCAACACTATCACAATTGCAAAAAGTGTTTTTTCCACACTAATACAAGTGCAAAAGTGGTTTCCTGCACCAACACAAGTGCGAAAAGTGGTTTTTCAACACTAACACAAGCGCGAAAAGTGGTTTTTCAACACTAACACAAGTGCGAAAAGTGGTTTTTCAACACTAACACAAGTGCGAAAAGTGGTTTTTCCACACTAATACAAGTCCAAAAGTGGTTTCCTGCACCAACACAAGTGCGAAAAGTGGTTTTTCAACACTAACACAAGTGCGAAAAGAGGTTTTTCAACACTATCACAAGTGCAAAAAGTGTTTTTTCCACAATAATACAAGTGAAAAAGTGGTTTCCTGCACCAACACAAGTGCGAAAAGTGGTTTTTCAACACTAACACAAGTGCGAAAAGAGGTTTTTCAACACTATCACAAGTGCAAAAAGTGTTTTTTCCACACTAATACAAGTGCAAAAGTGGTTTCCTGCACCAACACAAGTGCGAAAAGTGGTTTTTCAACACTAACACAAGTGCGAAAAGTGGTTTTTCAACACTATCACAAGTGCAAAAAGTGTTTTTTCAACACTAATACAATTGCAAAAGTGGTTTCCTACACCAACACAAGTGCGAAAAGTGGTTTTTCAACAATAACACAAGTGCGAAAAGTGGTTTTTCAACAATAACACAAGTGCGAAAAGTGGTTTTTCAACACTAACACAAGTGCGAAAAGTGGTTTTTCCACACTAATACAAGTGCAAAAGTGGTTTTTCAACACCAACACAAGTGCAAAAAGTGGTTTTTCAACACTATCACAAGTGCAAAAAGTGGTTTTTCAACACTATCACAAGTGCAAAAAGTGTTTTTTCCACACTAATACAAGTGCAAAAGTGGTTTCCTGCACCAACACAAGTGCGAAAAGTGGTTTTTCAACACTAACACAAGTGCGAAAAGTGGTTTTTCAACACTAACACAAGTGCGAAAAGTGGTTTTTCAACACTAACACAAGTGCGAAAAGTGGTTTTTCCACACTAATACAAGTGCAAAAGTGGTTTCCTGCACCAACACAAGTGCGAAAAGTGGTTTTTCAACACCAACACAAGTGCAAAAAGTAGTTTTTCATCACTATCACAAGTGCAAAAAGTGTTTTTTCCACACTAATACAAGTGCAAAAGTGGTTTCCTGCACCCACACAAGTGCGAAAAGTGGTTTTTCAACACTAACACAAGTGCGAAAAGTGGTTTTTCCACACTAATACAAGTGCAAAAGTGGTTTCCTGCACCAACACAAGTGCGAAAAGTGGTTTTTCACACTAACACAAGTGCGAAAAGAGGTTTTTCAACATTATCACAAGTGCAAAAAGTGTTTTTTCCACACTAATACAAGTGCAAAAGTGGTTTCCTGCACCAACACAAGTGCGAAAAGTGGTTTTTCAACACTAACACAAGTGCGAAAATGGTTTTTCAACACTAACACAAGTGCGAAAAGTGGTTTTTCAACACTATCACAAGTGCAAAAAGTGTTTTTCAACACTAATACAAGTGCAAAAAGTGGTTTTTCCACACTAATACAAGTGCAAAAGTGGTTTCCTGCACCAACACAAGTACGAAAAGTGGTTTTTCAACACTAACACAAGTGCGAAAAGTGGTTTTTCAACACTATCACAAGTGCAAAAAGTGTTTTTTCCACACTTATACAAGTGCAAAAGTGGTTTCCTGCACCAACACAAGTGCGAAAAGTGCTTTTTCAACACTAACACAAGTGCGAAAAGATGTTTTTCAACACTAACACAAGTGCGAAAAGTGGTTTTCCACACTAATACAAGTGCAAAAGTGGTTTCCTGCACCAACACAAGTGCGAAAAGTGGTTTTTCAACACCAACACAAGTGCAAAAAGTGGTTTTTCATCACTATCACAAGTGCAAAAAGTGTTTTTTCCACACTAATACAAGTGCAAAAGTGGTTTCCTGCACCCACACAAGTGCGAAAAGTGGTTTTTCAACACTAACACAAGTGCGAAAAGTGGTTTTTCCACACTAATACAAGTGCAAAAGTGGTTTCCTGCACCAACACAAGTGCGAAAAGTGGTTTTTCAACACTAACACAAGTGCGAAAAGAGGTTTTTCAACACTATCACAAGTGCAAAAAGTGTTTTTTCCACACTAATACAAGTGCAAAAGTGGTTTCCTGCACCAACACAAGTGCGAAAAGTGGTTTTTCAACACTAACACAAGTGCGAAAATGGTTTTTCAACACTAACACAAGTGCGAAAAGTGGGTTTTCAACACTATCACAAGTGCAAAAAGTGTTTTTTCAACACTAATACAAGTGCAAAAGTGGTTTCCTGCACCAACACAAGTGCGAAAAGTGGTTTTTCAACAATAACACAAGTGCGAAAAGTGGTTTTTCAACACTAACACAAGTGCGAAAAGTGGTTTTTCCACACTAATACAAGTGCAAAAGTGGTTTCCTGCAACAACACAAGTGCGAAAAGTGGTTTTTCAACACCAACACAAGTGCAAAAAGTGATTTTTCAACACTATCACAATTGCAAAAAGTGTTTTTTCCACACTAATACAAGTGCAAAAGTGGTTTCCTGCACCAACACAAGTGCGAAAAGTGGTTTTTCAACACTAACACAAGCGCGAAAAGTGGTTTTTCAACACTAACACAAGTGCGAAAAGTGTTTTTTCAACACTAACACAAGTGCGAAAAGTGGTTTTTCCACACTAATACAAGTCCAAAAGTGGTTTCCTGCACCAACACAAGTGCGAAAAGTGGTTTTTCAACACTAACACAAGTGCGAAAAGAGGTTTTTCAACACTATCACAAGTGCAAAAAGTGTTTTTTCCACAATAATACAAGTGCAAAAGTGGTTTCCTGCACCAACACAAGTGCGAAAAGTGGTTTTTCAACACTAACACAAGTGCGAAAAGAGGTTTTTCAACACTATCACAAGTGCAAAAAGTGTTTTTTCCACACTAATACAAGTGCAAAAGTGGTTTCCTGCACCAACACAAGTGCGAAAAGTGGTTTTTCAACACTAACACAAGTGCGAAAAGTGGTTTTTCAACACTATCACAAGTGCAAAAAGTGTTTTTTCAACACTAATACAATTGCAAAAGTGGTTTCCTACACCAACACAAGTGCGAAAAGTGGTTTTTCAACAATAACACAAGTGCGAAAAGTGGTTTTTCAACAATAACACAAGTGCGAAAAGTGGTTTTTCAACACTAACACAAGTGCGAAAAGTGGTTTTTCCACACTAATACAAGTGCAAAAGTGGTTTTTCAACACCAACACAAGTGCAAAAAGTGGTTTTTCAACACTATCACAAGTGCAAAAAGTGGTTTTTCAACACTATCACAAGTGCAAAAAGTGTTTTTTCCACACTAATACAAGTGCAAAAGTGGTTTCCTGCACCAACACAAGTGCGAAAAGTGGTTTTTCAACACTAACACAAGTGCGAAAAGTGGTTTTTCAACACTAACACAAGTGCGAAAAGTGGTTTTTCAACACTAACACAAGTGCGAAAAGTGGTTTTTCCACACTAATACAAGTGCAAAAGTGGTTTCCTGCACCAACACAAGTGCGAAAAGTGGTTTTTCAACACCAACACAAGTGCAAAAAGTAGTTTTTCATCACTATCACAAGTGCAAAAAGTGTTTTTTCCACACTAATACAAGTGCAAAAGTGGTTTCCTGCACCCACACAAGTGCGAAAAGTGGTTTTTCAACACTAACACAAGTGCGAAAAGTGGTTTTTCCACACTAATACAAGTGCAAAAGTGGTTTCCTGCACCAACACAAGTGCGAAAAGTGGTTTTTCAACACTAACACAAGTGCGAAAAGAGGTTTTTCAACATTATCACAAGTGCAAAAAGTGTTTTTTCCACACTAATACAAGTGCAAAAGTGGTTTCCTGCACCAACACAAGTGCGAAAAGTGGTTTTTCAACACTAACACAAGTGCGAAAATGGTTTTTCAACACTAACACAAGTGCGAAAAGTGGTTTTTCAACACTATCACAAGTGCAAAAAGTGTTTTTTCAACACTAATACAAGTGCAAAAAGTGGTTTTTCCACACTAATACAAGTGCAAAAGTGGTTTCCTGCACCAACACAAGTACGAAAAGTGGTTTTTCAACACTAACACAAGTGCGAAAAGTGGTTTTTCAACACTATCACAAGTGCAAAAAGTGTTTTTTCCACACTTATACAAGTGCAAAAGTGGTTTCCTGCACCAACACAAGTGCGAAAAGTGCTTTTTCAACACTAACACAAGTGCGAAAAGTGGTTTTTCAACACTAACACAAGTGCAAAAAGTGGTTTTTCCACACTAACACAAGTGCAAAAGTGGTTTCCTGCACCAACACAAGTGCGAAAAGTGGTTTTTCAACACTAACACAAGTGCAAAAAGTGGTTTTTCAACACTAACACAAGTGCGAAAAGTGTTTTTTCCACACTAATACAAGTGCAAAAGTGGTTTCCTGCACCAACACAAGTGCAAAAAGTGGTTTTTCAACACTAACACAAGTGCGAAAAGTGGTTTTTCAACACTAACACAAGTGCGAAAAGTGGTTTTTCAACACTAACACAAGTGCGAAAAGTGGTTTTTCAACACTAACACAAGTGTGAAAAGTGGTTTTTCCACACTAACACAAGTGCAAAAGTGGTTTCCTGCACCAACACAAGTGCAAAAGTGGTTTCCTGCACCAACACCAGTGCGAAAAGTGGTTTTTCAACACTAACACAAGTGCGAAAAGTGGTTTTTCAACACTAACACAAGTGCGAAAAGTGGTTTTTCAACACTAACACAAGTGCGAAAAGTGGTTTTTCAACACTATCACAAGTGCAAAAAGTGTTTTTTCCACACTAATACAAGTACAAAAGTGGTTTCCTGCACCAACACAAGTGCGAAAAGTGGTTTTTCAACACTAACACAAGTGCGAAAAGTGGTTTTTCAACACTATCACAAGTGCAAAAAGAGTTTTTTCCACACTAATACAAGTGCAAAAGTGGTTTCCTGCACCAACACAAGTGCGAAAAGTGGTTTTTCAACACTAACACAACTGCGAAAAGATGTTTTTCAACACTAACACAAGTGCGAAAAGTGGTTTTCCACACTAATACAAGTGCAAAATTGGTTTCCTGCACCAACACAAGTGCGAAAAGTGGTTTTTCAACACCAACACAAGTGCAAAAAGTGGTTTTTCATCACTATCACAAGTGCAAAAAGTGTTTTTTCCACACTAATACAAGTGCAAAAGTGGTTTCCTGCACCCACACAAGTGCGAAAAGTGGTTTTTCAACACTAACACAAGTGCGAAAAGTGGTTTTTCCACACTAATACAAGTGCAAAAGTGGTTTCCTGCACCAACACAAGTGCGAAAAGTGGTTTTTCAACACTAACACAAGTGCGAAAAGAGGTTTTTCAACACTATCACAAGTGCAAAAAGTGTTTTTTCCACACTAATACAAGTGCAAAAGTGGTTTCCTGCACCAACACAAGTGCGAAAAGTGGTTTTTCAACACTAACACAAGTGCGAAAATGGTTTTTCAACACTAACACAAGTGCGAAAAGTGGGTTTCCAACACTATCACAAGTGCAAAAAGTGTTTTTTCAACACTAATACAAGTGCAAAAGTGGTTTCCTGCACCAACACAAGTGCGAAAAGTGGTTTTTCAACAATAACACAAGTGCGAAAAGTGGTTTTTCAACACTAACACAAGTGCGAAAAGTGGTTTTTCCACACTAATACAAGTGCAAAAGTGGTTTCCTGCAACAACACAAGTGCGAAAAGTGGTTTTTCAACACCAACACAAGTGCAAAAAGTGATTTTTCAACACTATCACAATTGCAAAAAGTGTTTTTTCCACACTAATACAAGTGCAAAAGTGGTTTCCTGCACCAACACAAGTGCGAAAAGTGGTTTTTCAACACTAACACAAGCGCGAAAAGTGGTTTTTCAACACTAACACAAGTGCGAAAAGTGGTTTTTCAACACTAACACAAGTGCGAAAAGTGGTTTTTCCACACTAATACAAGTCCAAAAGTGGTTTCCTGCACCAACACAAGTGCGAAAAGTGGTTTTTCAACACTAACACAAGTGCGAAAAGAGGTTTTTCAACACTATCACAAGTGCAAAAAGTGTTTTTTCCACAATAATACAAGTGCAAAAGTGGTTTCCTGCACCAACACAAGTGCGAAAAGTGGTTTTTCAACACTAACACAAGTGCGAAAAGAGGTTTTTCAACACTATCACAAGTGCAAAAAGTGTTTTTTCCACACTAATACAAGTGCAAAAGTGGTTTCCTGCACCAACACAAGTGCGAAAAGTGGTTTTTCAACACTAACACAAGTGCGAAAAGTGGTTTTTCAACACTATCACAAGTGCAAAAAGTGTTTTTTCAACACTAATACAATTGCAAAAGTGGTTTCCTACACCAACACAAGTGCGAAAAGTGGTTTTTCAACAATAACACAAGTGCGAAAAGTGGTTTTTCAACAATAACACAAGTGCGAAAAGTGGTTTTTCAACACTAACACAAGTGCGAAAAGTGGTTTTTCCACACTAATACAAGTGCAAAAGTGGTTTTTCAACACCAACACAAGTGCAAAAAGTGGTTTTTCAACACTATCACAAGTGCAAAAAGTGGTTTTTCAACACTATCACAAGTGCAAAAAGTGTTTTTTCCACACTAATACAAGTGCAAAAGTGGTTTCCTGCACCAACACAAGTGCGAAAAGTGGTTTTTCAACACTAACACAAGTGCGAAAAGTGGTTTTTCAACACTAACACAAGTGCGAAAAGTGGTTTTTCAACACTAACACAAGTGCGAAAAGTGGTTTTTCCACACTAATACAAGTGCAAAAGTGGTTTCCTGCACCAACACAAGTGCGAAAAGTGGTTTTTCAACACCAACACAAGTGCAAAAAGTAGTTTTTCATCACTATCACAAGTGCAAAAAGTGTTTTTTCCACACTAATACAAGTGCAAAAGTGGTTTCCTGCACCCACACAAGTGCGAAAAGTGGTTTTTCAACACTAACACAAGTGCGAAAAGTGGTTTTCCACACTAATACAAGTGCAAAAGTGGTTTCCTGCACCAACACAAGTGCGAAAAGTGGTTTTTCAACACTAACACAAGTGCGAAAAGAGGTTTTTCAACATTATCACAAGTGCAAAAAGTGTTTTTTCCACACTAATACAAGTGCAAAAGTGGTTTCCTGCACCAACACAAGTGCGAAAAGTGGTTTTTCAACACTAACACAAGTGCGAAAATGGTTTTTCAACACTAACACAAGTGCGAAAAGTGGTTTTTCAACACTATCACAAGTGCAAAAAGTGTTTTTTCAACACTAATACAAGTGCAAAAGTGGTTTCCTGCACCAACACAAGTGCGAAAAGTGGTTTTTCAACAATAACACAAGTGCGAAAAGTGGTTTTTCAACACTATCACAAGTGCAAAAAGTGTTTTTTCCACACTAATACAAGTGCAAAAGTGGTTTCCTGCACCAACACAAGTGCGAAAAGTGGTTTTTCAACACTAACACAAGTGCGAAAATGGTTTTTCAACACTAACACAAGTGCGAAAAGTGGGTTTTCAACACTATCACAAGTGCAAAAAGTGTTTTTTCAACACTAATACAAGTGCAAAAGTGGTTTCCTGCACCAACACAAGTGCGAAAAGTGGTTTTTCAACAATAACACAAGTGCGAAAAGTGGTTTTTCAACACTAACACAAGTGCGAAAAGTGGTTTATCCACACTAATACAAGTGCAAAAGTGGTTTCCTGCAACAACACAAGTGCGAAAAGTGGTTTTTCAACACCAACACAAGTGCAAAAAGTGATTTTTCAACACTATCACAATTGCAAAAAGTGTTTTTTCCACACTAATACAAGTGCAAAAGTGGTTTCCTGCACCAACACAAGTGCGAAAAGTGGTTTTTCAACACTAACACAAGCGCGAAAAGTGGTTTTTCAACACTAACACAAGTGCGAAAAGTGGTTTTTCAACACTAACACAAGTGCGAAAAGTGGTTTTTCCACACTAATACAAGTCCAAAAGTGGTTTCCTGCACCAACACAAGTGCGAAAAGTGGTTTTTCAACACTAACACAAGTGCGAAAAGAGGTTTTTCAACACTATCACAAGTGCAAAAAGTGTTTTTTCCACAATAATACAAGTGCAAAAGTGGTTTCCTGCACCAACACAAGTGCGAAAAGTGGTTTTTCAACACTAACACAAGTGCGAAAAGAGGTTTTTCAACACTATCACAAGTGCAAAAAGTGTTTTTTCCACACTAATACAAGTGCAAAAGTGGTTTCCTGCACCAACACAAGTGCGAAAAGTGGTTTTTCAACACTAACACAAGTGCGAAAAGTGGTTTTTCAACACTATCACAAGTGCAAAAAGTGTTTTTTCAACACTAATACAATTGCAAAAGTGGTTTCCTACACCAACACAAGTGCGAAAAGTGGTTTTTCAACAATAACACAAGTGCGAAAAGTGGTTTTTCAACAATAACACAAGTGCGAAAAGTGGTTTTTCAACACTAACACAAGTGCGAAAAGTGGTTTTTCCACACTAATACAAGTGCAAAAGTGGTTTTTCAACACCAACACAAGTGCAAAAAGTGGTTTTTCAACACTATCACAAGTGCAAAAAGTGGTTTTTCAACACTATCACAAGTGCAAAAAGTGTTTTTTCCACACTAATACAAGTGCAAAAGTGGTTTCCTGCACCAACACAAGTGCGAAAAGTGGTTTTTCAACACTAACACAAGTGCGAAAAGTGGTTTTTCAACACTAACACAAGTGCGAAAAGTGGTTTTTCAACACTAACACAAGTGCGAAAAGTGGTTTTTCCACACTAATACAAGTGCAAAAGTGGTTTCCTGCACCAACACAAGTGCGAAAAGTGGTTTTTCAACACCAACACAAGTGCAAAAAGTAGTTTTTCATCACTATCACAAGTGCAAAAAGTGTTTTTTCCACACTAATACAAGTGCAAAAGTGGTTTCCTGCACCCACACAAGTGCGAAAAGTGGTTTTTCAACACTAACACAAGTGCGAAAAGTGGTTTTTCCACACTAATACAAGTGCAAAAGTGGTTTCCTGCACCAACACAAGTGCGAAAAGTGGTTTTTCAACACTAACACAAGTGCGAAAAGAGGTTTTTCAACATTATCACAAGTGCAAAAAGTGTTTTTTCCACACTAATACAAGTGCAAAAGTGGTTTCCTGCACCAACACAAGTGCGAAAAGTGGTTTTTCAACACTAACACAAGTGCGAAAATGGTTTTTCAACACTAACACAAGTGCGAAAAGTGGTTTTTCAACACTATCACAAGTGCAAAAAGTGTTTTTTCAACACTAATACAAGTGCAAAAGTGGTTTCCTGCACCAACACAAGTGCGAAAAGTGGTTTTTCAACAATAACACAAGTGCGAAAAGTGGTTTTTCAACACTAACACAAGTGCGAAAAGTGGTTTTTCCACACTAATACAAGTGCAAAAGTGGTTTCCTGCACCAACACAAGTGCAAAAAGTGGTTTTTCATCACTATCACAAGTGCAAAAAGTGTTTTTTCCACACTAATACAAGTGCAAAAGTGGTTTCCTGCACCCACACAAGTGCGAAAAGTGGTTTTTCAACACTAACACAAGTGCGAAAAGTGGTTTTTCCACACTAATACAAGTGCAAAAGTGGTTTCCTGCACCAACACAAGTGCGAAAAGTGGTTTTTCAACAATAACACAAGTGCGAAAAGTGGTTTTTCAACACTAACACAAGTGCGAAAAGTGGTTTTTCCACACTAATACAAGTGCAAAAGTGGTTTCCTGCAACAACACAAGTGCGAAAAGTGGTTTTTCAACACCAACACAAGTGCAAAAAGTGGTTTTTCAACACTATCACAATTGCAAAAAGTGTTTTTTCCACACTAATACAAGTGCGAAAAGTGGTTTTTCCACACTAATACAAGTGCAAAAGTGGTTTCCTGCACCAACACAAGTGCGAAAAGTGGTTTTTCAACACTAACACAAGTGCGAAAAGTGGTTTTTCAACACTAACACAAGTGCGAAAAGTGTTTTTTCCACACTAATACAAGTTCAAAAGTGGTTTCCTGCATCAACACAAGTGCGAAAAGTGGTTTTTCAACAGTAACACAAGTGCGAAAAGTGCTTTTTCAACACTAACACAAGTGCAAAAAGTGGTTTTTCAACACTAACACAAATGCGAAAAGTGGTTTTTCAACACTAACACAAGTGCGAAAAGTGTTTTTTCCACACTAATACAAGTTCAAAAGTGGTTTCCTGCACCAACACAAGTGCGAAAAGTGGTTTTTCAACACTAACACAAGTGTGAAAAGTGGTTTTTCAACACTATCACAAGTGCAAAAAGTGTTTTCCCACACTAATACAAGTGCAAAAGTGGTTTCCTGCACCAACACAAGTGCGAAAAGTGGTTTTTCAACACTAACACAAGTGCGAAAAGTGGTTTTTCAACACTATCACAAGTGCAAAAAGAGTTTTTTCCACACTAATACAAGTGCAAAAGTGGTTTCCTGCACCAACACAAGTGCGAAAAGTGGTTTTTCAACACTAACACAACTGCGAAAAGATGTTTTTCAACACTAACACAAGTGCGAAAAGTGGTTTTCCACACTAATACAAGTGCAAAATTGGTTTCCTGCACCAACACAAGTGCGAAAAGTGGTTTTTCAACACCAACACAAGTGCAAAAAGTGGTTTTTCATCACTATCACAAGTGCAAAAAGTGTTTTTTCCACACCTAACACAAATGCGAAAAGTGGTTTTTCAACACTAACACAAGTGCGAAAAGTGTTTTTTCCACACTAAAACAAGTGCAAAAGTGGTTTCCTGCACCAACACAAGTGCGAAAAGTGGTTTTTCAACACTAACACAAGTGCGAAACGTGGTTTTTCAACACTAACACAAGTTCGAAAAGTGGGTTTTCAACACTAACACAAGTGCGAAAAGTGGTTTTTCCACACTAATTCAAGCGAAAAAGTGGTTTCCTGCACCAACACAAGTGCGAAAAGTGGTTTTTCAACACTAACACCAGTGCGAAAAGTGGTTTTTCAACACTATCACAAGTGCAAAAAGTGTTTTTTCCACACTAATACAAGTGCAAAAGTGGTTTTTCAACACTAACACAAGTGCGAAAAGTGGTTTTTCAACACTAACACAAGTGCGAAAAGTGGTTTTTCAACACTAACACAAGTGCAAAAAGTGGTTTTTCCACACTAATACAAGTGCAAAAGTGGTTTCCTGCACCAACACAAGTACGAAAAGTGGTTTTTCAACACTAACACAAGTGCAAAAAGTGGTTTTTCAACACTATCACAAGTGCAAAAAGTGTTTTTTCCACACTAATACAAGTGCAAAAGTGGTTTCCTGCAACAACACAAGTGCGAAAAGTGGTTTTTCAACACCAACACAAGTGCAAAAAGTGGTTTTTCAACACTATCACAAGTGCAAAAAGTGTTTTTTCCACACTAATACAAGTGCAAAAGTGGTTTCCTGCACCAACACAAGTGCGAAAAGTGGTTTTTCAACACTAACACAAGCGCGAAAAGTGGTTTTTCAACACTAACACAAGTGCGAAAAGTGGTTTTTCAACACTAACACAAGTGCGAAAAGTGGTTTTTCAACACTAATACAAGTCCAAAAGTGGTTTCCTGCACCAACACATGTGCGAAAAGTGGTTTTTCAACACTAACACAAGTGCGAAAAGAGGTTTTTCAACACTATCACAAGTGCAAAAAGTGTTTTTTCCACACTAATACAAGTGCAAAAGTGGTTTCCTGCACCAACACAAGTGCGAAAAGTGGTTTTTCAACACTAACACAAGTGCGAAAAGAGGTTTTTCAACACTATCACAAGTGCAAAAAGTGTTTTTTCCACACTAATACAAGTGCAAAAGTGGTTTCCTGCACCAACATAAGTGCGAAAAGTGGTTTTTCAACACTAACACAAGTGCGAAAAGTGGTTTTTCAACACTATCACAAGTGCAAAAAGTGTTTTTTCAACACTAATACAATTGCAAAAGTGGTTTCCTACACCAACACAAGTGCGAAAAGTGGTTTTTCAACAATAACACAAGTGCGAAAAGTGGTTTTTCAACAATAACACAAGTGCGAAAAGTGGTTTTTCAACACTAACACAAGTGCGAAAAGTGGTTTTTCCACACTAATACAAGTGCAAAAGTGGTTTTTCAACACCAACACAAGTGCAAAAAGTGGTTTTTCAACACTATCACAAGTGCAAAAAGTGGTTTTTCAACACTATCACAAGTGCAAAAAGTGTTTTTTGCACACTAATACAAGTGCAAAAGTGGTTTCCTGAACCAACACAAGTGCGAAAAGTGGTTTTTCAACACTAACACAAGTGCGAAAAGTGGTTTTTCAACACTAACACAAGTGCGAAAAGTGGTTTTTCAACACTAACACAAGTGCGAAAAGTGGTTTTTCCACACTAATACAAGTCCAAAAGTGGTTTCCTGCACCAACACAAGTGCGAAAAGTGGTTTTTCAACACTAACACAAGTGCGAAAAGAGGTTTTTCAACACTATCACAAGTGCAAAAAGTGTTTTTTCCACACTAATACAAGTGCAAAAGTGGTTTACTGCACCAACACAAGTGCGAAAAGTGGTTTTTCAACACTAACACAAGTGCGAAAAGTGGTTTTTCAACACTAACACAAGTGCGAAAAGCGGTTTTTCAACACTATCACAAGTGCAAAAAGTGTTTTATCCACACTAATACAAGTGCAAAAGTGGTTTCCTGCACCAACACAAGTGCGAAAAGTGGTTTTTCAACACTAACACAAGTGCGAAAAGTGGTTTTTCAACACTATCACAAGTGCAAAAAGTGTTTTTTCCACACTAACACAAGTGCAAAAGTGGTTTCCTGCACCAACACAAGTGCGAAAAGTGGTTTTTCAACACTAACACAAGTGCGAAAAGTGGTTTTTCAACACTATCACAAGTGCAAAAAGTGTTTTTTCCACACTAATAAAAGTGCAAAAGTGGTTTCCTGCACCAACACAAGTGGGAAAAGTGGTTTTTCAACACTAACACAAGTGCGAAAAGTGGTTTTTCAACACTAACACAAGTGCGAAAAGTGGTTTTTCCACACTAATACAAGTGCAAAAGTGGTTTCCTGCACCAACACAAGTGCGAAAAGTGGTTTTTCAACACTAACACAAGTGTGAAAAGTGGTTTTTCAACACTATCACAAGTGCAAAAAGTGTTTTTCCACACTAATACAAGTGCAAAAGTGGTTTCCTGCACCAACACAAGTGCGAAAAGTGGTTTTTCAACACTAACACAAGTGCGAAAAGTGGTTTTTCAACACTAACACAAGTGCGAAAAGTGGTTTTTCCACACTAATACAAGTGCAAAAGTGGTTTCCTGCACTAACACAAGTGCGAAAAGTGGTTTTTCAACACTAACACAAGTGCGAAAAGTGGTTTTTCAACACTAACACAAGTGCGAAAAGTGTTTTTTCCACACTAATACAAGTTCAAAAGTGGTTTCCTGCATCAACACAAGTGCGAAAAGTGGTTTTTCAACAGTAACACAAGTGCGAAAAGTGCTTTTTCAACACTAACACAAGTGCAAAAAGTGGTTTTTCAACACTAACACAAGTGCGAAAAGTGGTTTTTCAACACTAACACAAGTGCGAAAAGTGTTTTTTCCACACTAATACAAGTGCAAAAGTGGTTTCCTGCACCAACACAAGTGCGAAAAGTGGTTTTTCAACACTAACACAAGTGCGAAAAGTGGTTTTTCAACACTAACACAAGTTCGAAAAGTGGTTTTTCAACACTAACACAAGTGCGAAAAGTGGTTTTTCCACACTAATTCAAGCGCAAAAGTGGTTTCCTGCACCAACACAAGTGCGAAAAGTGGTTTTTCAACACTAACACCAGTGCGAAAAGTGGTTTTTCATCACTATCACAAGTGCAAAAAGTGTTTTTTCCACACTAATACAAGTGCAAAAGTGGTTTTTCAACACAAACACAAGTGCGAAAAGTGGTTTTTCAACACTAACACAAGTGCGAAAAGTGGTTTTTCAACACTAACACAAGTGCAAAAAGTGGTTTTTCCACACTAATACAAGTGCAAAAGTGGTTTCCTGCACCAACACAAGTACGAAAAGTGGTTTTTCAACACTAACACAAGTGCGAAAAGTGGTTTTTCAACACTATCACAAGTGCAAAAAGTGTTTTTTCCACACTTATACAAGTGCAAAAGTGGTTTCCTGCACCAACACAAGTGCGAAAAGTGCTTTTTCAACACTAACACAAGTGCGAAAAGTGGTTTTTCAACACTAACACAAGTGCAAAAAGTGGTTTTTCCACACTAACACAAGTGCAAAAGTGGTTTCCTGCACCAACACAAGTGCGAAAAGTGGTTTTTCAACACTAACACAAGTGCAAAAAGTGGTTTTTCAACACTAACACAAGTGCGAAAAGTGTTTTTTCCACACTAATACAAGTGCAAAAGTGGTTTCCTGCACCAACACAAGTGCAAAAAGTGGTTTTTCAACACTAACACAAGTGCGAAAAGTGGTTTTTCAACACTAACACAAGTGCGAAAAGTGGTTTTTCAACACTAACACAAGTGCGAAAAGTGGTTTTTCAACACTAACACAAGTGCGAAAAGTGGTTTTTCCACACTAACACAAGTGCAAAAGTGGTTTCCTGCACCAACACAAGTGCGAAAAGTGGTTTTTCAACACTAACACAAGTGCGAAAAGAGGTTTTTCAACACTATCACAAGTGCAAAAAGTGTTTTTTCCACAATAATACAAGTGCAAAAGTGGTTTCCTGCACCAACACAAGTGCGAAAAGTGGTTTTTCAACACTAACACAAGTGCGAAAAGAGGTTTTTCAACACGATCACAAGTGCAAAAAGTGTTTTTTCCACACTAATACAAGTGCAAAAGTGGTTTCCTGCACCAACACAAGTGCGAAAAGTGGTTTTTCAACACTAACACAAGTGCGAAAAGTGGTTTTTCAACACTATCACAAGTGCAAAAAGTGTTTTTTCAACACTAATACAATTGCAAAAGTGGTTTCCTACACCAACACAAGTGCGAAAAGTGGTTTTTCAACAATAACACAAGTGCGAAAAGTGGTTTTTCAACAATAACACAAGTGCGAAAAGTGGTTTTTCAACACTAACACAAGTGCGAAAAGTGGTTTTTCCACACTAATACAAGTGCAAAAGTGGTTTTCAACACCAACACAAGTGCAAAAAGTGGTTTTTCAACACTATCACAAGTGCAAAAAGTGGTTTTTCAACACTATCACAAGTGCAAAAAGTGTTTTTTCCACACTAATACAAGTGCAAAAGTGGTTTCCTGCACCAACACAAGTGCGAAAAGTGGTTTTTCAACACTAACACAAGTGCGAAAAGTGGTTTTTCAACACTAACACAAGTGCGAAAAGTGGTTTTTCAACACTAACACAAGTGCGAAAAGTGGTTTTTCCACACTAATACAAGTGCAAAAGTGGTTTCCTGCACCAACACAAGTGCGAAAAGTGGTTTTTCAACACCAACACAAGTGCAAAAAGTAGTTTTTCATCACTATCACAAGTGCAAAAAGTGTTTTTTCCACACTAATACAAGTGCAAAAGTGGTTTCCTGCACCCACACAAGTGCGAAAAGTGGTTTTTCAACACTAACACAAGTGCGAAAAGTGGTTTTTCCACACTAATACAAGTGCAAAAGTGGTTTCCTGCACCAACACAAGTGCGAAAAGTGGTTTTTCAACACTAACACAAGTGCGAAAAGAGGTTTTTCAACATTATCACAAGTGCAAAAAGTGTTTTTTCCACACTAATACAAGTGCAAAAGTGGTTTCCTGCACCAACACAAGTGCGAAAAGTGGTTTTTCAACACTAACACAAGTGCGAAAATGGTTTTTCAACACTAACACAAGTGCGAAAAGTGGTTTTTCAACACTATCACAAGTGCAAAAAGTGTTTTTTCAACACTAATACAAGTGCAAAAGTGGTTTCCTGCACCAACACAAGTGCGAAAAGTGGTTTTTCAACAATAACACAAGTGCGAAAAGTGGTTTTTCAACACTAACACAAGTGCGAAAAGTGGTTTTTCCACACTAATACAAGTGCAAAAGTGGTTTCCTGCACCAACACAAGTGCAAAAAGTGGTTTTTCATCACTATCACAAGTGCAAAAAGTGTTTTTTCCACACTAATACAAGTGCAAAAGTGGTTTCCTGCACCCACACAAGTGCGAAAAGTGGTTTTTCAACACTAACACAAGTGCGAAAAGTGGTTTTTCCACACTAATACAAGTGCAAAAGTGGTTTCCTGCACCAACACAAGTGCGAAAAGTGGTTTTTCAACAATAACACAAGTGCGAAAAGTGGTTTTTCAACACTAACACAAGTGCGAAAAGTGGTTTTTCCACACTAATACAAGTGCAAAAGTGGTTTCCTGCAACAACACAAGTGCGAAAAGTGGTTTTTCAACACCAACACAAGTGCAAAAAGTGGTTTTTCAACACTATCACAATTGCAAAAAGTGTTTTTTCCACACTAATACAAGTGCGAAAAGTGGTTTTTCCACACTAATACAAGTGCAAAAGTGGTTTCCTGCACCAACACAAGTGCGAAAAGTGGTTTTTCAACACTAACACAAGTGCGAAAAGTGGTTTTTCAACACTAACACAAGTGCGAAAAGTGTTTTTTCCACACTAATACAAGTTCAAAAGTGGTTTCCTGCATCAACACAAGTGCGAAAAGTGGTTTTTCAACAGTAACACAAGTGCGAAAAGTGCTTTTTCAACACTAACACAAGTGCAAAAAGTGGTTTTTCAACACTAACACAAATGCGAAAAGTGGTTTTTCAACACTAACACAAGTGCGAAAAGTGTTTTTTCCACACTAATACAAGTTCAAAAGTGGTTTCCTGCACCAACACAAGTGCGAAAAGTGGTTTTTCAACACTAACACAAGTGTGAAAAGTGGTTTTTCAACACTATCACAAGTGCAAAAAGTGTTTTTCCACACTAATACAAGTGCAAAAGTGGTTTCCTGCACCAACACAAGTGCGAAAAGTGGTTTTTCAACACTAACACAAGTGCGAAAAGTGGTTTTTCAACACTAACGCAAGTGCGAAAAGTGGTTTTTCCACACTAATACAAGTGCAAAAGTGGTTTCCTGCACCAACACAAGTGCGAAAAGTGGTTTTTCAACACTAACACAAGTGCGAAAAGTGGTTTTTCAACACTAACACAAGTGCGAAAAGTGTTTTTTCCACACTAATACAAGTTCAAAAGTGGTTTCCTGCATCAACACAAGTGCGAAAAGTGGTTTTTCAACAGTAACACAAGTGCGAAAAGTGCTTTTTCAACACTAACACAAGTGCAAAAAGTGGTTTTTCAACACTAACACAAATGCGAAAAGTGGTTTTTCAACACTAACACAAGTGCGAAAAGTGTTTTTTCCACACTAAAACAAGTGCAAAAGTGGTTTCCTGCACCAACACAAGTGCGAAAAGTGGTTTTTCAACACTAACACAAGTGCGAAACGTGGTTTTTCAACACTAACACAAGTTCGAAAAGTGGGTTTTCAACACTAACACAAGTGCGAAAAGTGGTTTTTTCCACACTAATTCAAGCGCAAAAGTGGTTTCCTGCACCAACACAAGTGCGAAAAGTGGTTTTTCAACACTAACACCAGTGCGAAAAGTGGTTTTTCAACACTATCACAAGTGCAAAAAGTGTTTTTTCAACACTAATACAATTGCAAAAGTGGTTTCCTACACCAACACAAGTGCGAAAAGTGGTTTTTCAACAATAACACAAGTGCGAAAAGTGGTTTTTCAACAATAACACAAGTGCGAAAAGTGGTTTTTCAACACTAACACAAGTGCGAAAAGTGGTTTTTCCACACTAATACAAGTGCAAAAGTGGTTTTTCAACACCAACACAAGTGCAAAAAGTGGTTTTTCAACACTATCACAAGTGCAAAAAGTGGTTTTTCAACACTATCACAAGTGCAAAAAAGTGTTTTTTCCACACTAATACAAGTGCAAAAGTGGTTTCCTGCACCAACACAAGTGCGAAAAGTGGTTTTTCAACACTAACACAAGTGCGAAAAGTGGTTTTTCAACACTAACACAAGTGCGAAAAGTGGTTTTTCAACACTAACACAAGTGCGAAAAGTGGTTTTCCACACTAATACAAGTGCAAAAGTGGTTTCCTGCACCAACACAAGTGCGAAAAGTGGTTTTTCAACACCAACACAAGTGCAAAAAGTAGTTTTTCATCACTATCACAAGTGCAAAAAGTGTTTTTTTCCACACTAATACAAGTGCAAAAGTGGTTTCCTGCACCCACACAAGTGCGAAAAGTGGTTTTTCAACACTAACACAAGTGCGAAAAGTGGTTTTTCCACACTAATACAAGTGCAAAAGTGGTTTCCTGCACCAACACAAGTGCGAAAAGTGGTTTTTCAACACTAACACAAGTGCGAAAAGAGGTTTTTCAACATTATCACAAGTGCAAAAAGTGTTTTTTCCACACTAATACAAGTGCAAAAGTGGTTTCCTGCACCAACACAAGTGCGAAAAGTGGTTTTTCAACACTAACACAAGTGCGAAAATGGTTTTTCAACACTAACACAAGTGCGAAAAGTGGTTTTTCAACACTATCACAAGTGCAAAAAGTGTTTTTTCAACACTAATACAAGTGCAAAAGTGGTTTCCTGCACCAACACAAGTGCGAAAAGTGGTTTTTCAACAATAACACAAGTGCGAAAAGTGGTTTTTCAACACTAACACAAGTGTGAAAAGTGGTTTTTCCACACTAATACAAGTGCAAAAGTGGTTTCCTGCACCAACACAAGTGCAAAAAGTGGTTTTTCATCACTATCACAAGTGCAAAAAGTGTTTTTTCCACACTAATACAAGTGCAAAAGTGGTTTCCTGCACCCACACAAGTGCGAAAAGTGGTTTTTCAACACTAACACAAGTGCAAAAAGTGGTTTTTCCACACTAATACAAGTGCAAAAGTGGTTTCCTGCACCAACACAAGTGCGAAAAGTGGTTTTTCAACAATAACACAAGTGCGAAAAGTGGTTTTTCAACACTAACACAAGTGCGAAAAGTGGTTTTTCCACACTAATACAAGTGCAAAAGTGGTTTCCTGCAACAACACAAGTGCGAAAAGTGGTTTTTTCAACACCAACACAAGTGCAAAAAGTGGTTTTTCAACACTATCACAATTGCAAAAAGTGTTTTTTCCACACTAATACAAGTGCGAAAAGTGGTTTTTCCACACTAATACAAGTGCAAAAGTGGTTTCCTGCACCAACACAAGTGCGAAAAGTGGTTTTACAACACTAACACAAGTGCGAAAAGTGGTTTTTCAACACTAACACAAGTGCGAAAAGTGTTTTTTCCACACTAATACAAGTTCAAAAGTGGTTTCCTGCATCAACACAAGTGCGAAAAGTGGTTTTTCAACAGTAACACAAGTGCGAAAAGTGCTTTTTCAACACTAACACAAGTGCAAAAAGTGGTTTTTCAACACTAACACAAATGCGAAAAGTGGTTTTTCAACACTAACACAAGTGCGAAAAGTGTTTTTTCCACACTAATACAAGTTCAAAAGTGGTTTCCTGCACCAACACAAGTGCGAAAAGTGGTTTTTCAACACTAACACAAGTGTGAAAAGTGGTTTTTCAACACTATCACAAGTGCAAAAAGTGTTTTTCCACACTAATACAAGTGCAAAAGTGGTTTCCTGCACCAACACAAGTGCGAAAAGTGGTTTTTCAACACTAACACAAGTGCGAAAAGTGGTTTTTCAACACTAACGCAAGTGCGAAAAGTGGTTTTTCCACACTAATACAAGTGCAAAAGTGGTTTCCTGCACCAACACAAGTGCGAAAAGTGGTTTTTCAACACTAAGACAAGTGCGAAAAGTGGTTTTTCAACACTAACACAAGTGCGAAAAGTGTTTTTTCCACACTAATACAAGTTCAAAAGTGGTTTCCTGCATCAACACAAGTGCGAAAAGTGGTTTTTCAACAGTAACACAAGTGCGAAAAGTGCTTTTTCAACACTAACACAAGTGCAAAAAGTGGTTTTTCAACACTAACACAAATGCGAAAAGTGGTTTTTCAACACTAACACAAGTGCGAAAAGTGTTTTTTCCACACTAAAACAAGTGCAAAAGTGGTTTCCTGCACCAACACAAGTGCGAAAAGTGGTTTTTCAACACTAACACAAGTGCGAAACGTGGTTTTTCAACACTAACACAAGTTCGAAAAGTGGGTTTTCAACACTAACACAAGTGCGAAAAGTGGTTTTTCCACACTAATTCAAGCGCAAAAGTGGTTTCCTGCACCAACACAAGTGCGAAAAGTGGTTTTTCAACACTAACACCAGTGCGAAAAGTGGTTTTTCAACACTATCACAAGTGCAAAAAGTGTTTTTTCCACACTAATACAAGTGCAAAAGTGGTTTTTCAACACTAACACAAGTGCGAAAAGTGGTTTTTCAACACTAACACAAGTGCGAAAAGTGGTTTTTCAACACTAACACAAGTGCAAAAAGTGGTTTTTCCACACTAATACAAGTGCAAAAGTGGTTTCCTGCACCAACACAAGTACGAAAAGTGGTTTTTCAACACTAACACAAGTGCAAAAAGTGGTTTTTCAACACTATCACAAGTGCAAAAAGTGTTTTTTCCACACTAATACAAGTGCAAAAGTGGTTTCCTGCAACAACACAAGTGCGAAAAGTGGTTTTTCAACACCAACACAAGTGCAAAAAGTGGTTTTTCAACACTATCACAAGTGCAAAAAGTGTTTTTTCCACACTAATACAAGTGCAAAAGTGGTTTCCTGCACCAACACAAGTGCGAAAAGTGGTTTTTCAACACTAACACAAGCGCGAAAAGTGGTTTTTCAACACTAACACAAGTGCGAAAAGTGGTTTTTCAACACTAACACAAGTGCAAAAAGTGGTTTTTCAACACTAATACAAGTCCAAAAGTGGTTTCCTGCACCAACACATGTGCGAAAAGTGGTTTTTCAACACTAACACAAGTGCGAAAAGAGGTTTTTCAACACTATCACAAGTGCAAAAAGTGTTTTTTCCACACTAATACAAGTGCAAAAGTGGTTTCCTGCACCAACACAAGTGCGAAAAGTGGTTTTTCAACACTAACACAAGTGCGAAAAGAGGTTTTTCAACACTATCACAAGTGCAAAAAGTGTTTTTTCCACACTAATACAAGTGCAAAAGTGGTTTCCTGCACCAACATAAGTGCGAAAAGTGGTTTTTCAACACTAACACAAGTGCGAAAAGTGGTTTTTCAACACTATCACAAGTGCAAAAAGTGTTTTTTCAACACTAATACAATTGCAAAAGTGGTTTCCTACACCAACACAAGTGCGAAAAGTGGTTTTTCAACAATAACACAAGTGCGAAAAGTGGTTTTTCAACAATAACACAAGTGCGAAAAGTGGTTTTTCAACACTAACACAAGTGCGAAAAGTGGTTTTTCCACACTAATACAAGTGCAAAAGTGGTTTTTCAACACCAACACAAGTGCAAAAAGTGGTTTTTCAACACTATCACAAGTGCAAAAAGTGGTTTTTCAACACTATCACAAGTGCAAAAAGTGTTTTTTGCACACTAATACAAGTGCAAAAGTGGTTTCCTGAACCAACACAAGTGCGAAAAGTGGTTTTTCAACACTAACACAAGTGCGAAAAGTGGTTTTTCAACACTAACACAAGTGCGAAAAGTGGTTTTTCAACACTAACACAAGTGCGAAAAGTGGTTTTTCCACACTAATACAAGTCCAAAAGTGGTTTCCTGCACCAACACAAGTGCGAAAAGTGGTTTTTCAACACTAACACAAGTGCGAAAAGAGGTTTTTCAACACTATCACAAGTGCAAAAAGTGTTTTTTCCACACTAATACAAGTGCAAAAGTGGTTTCCTGCACCAACACAAGTGCGAAAAGTGGTTTTTCAACACTAACACAAGTGCGAAAAGTGGTTTTTCAACACTAACACAAGTGCGAAAAGCGGTTTTTCAACACTATCACAAGTGCAAAAAGTGTTTTTTCCACACTAATACAAGTGCAAAAGTGGTTTCCTGCACCAACACAAGTGCGAAAAGTGGTTTTTCAACACTAACACAAGTGCGAAAAGTGGTTTTTCAACACTATCACAAGTGCAAAAAGTGTTTTTTCCACACTAACACAAGTGCAAAAGTGGTTTCCTGCACCAACACAAGTGCGAAAAGTGGTTTTTCAACACTAACACAAGTGCGAAAAGTGGTTTTTCAACACTATCACAAGTGCAAAAAGTGTTTTTTCCACACTAATAAAAGTGCAAAAGTGGTTTCCTGCACCAACACAAGTGGGAAAAGTGGTTTTTCAACACTAACACAAGTGTTCGAGTGGTTTTTCAACACTAACACAAGTGCGAAAAGTGGTTTTTCCACACTAATACAAGTGCAAAAGTGGTTTCCTGCACCAACACAAGTGCGAAAAGTGGTTTTTCAACACTAACACAAGTGTGAAAAGTGGTTTTTCAACACTATCACAAGTGCAAAAAGTGTGTTTCCACACTAATACAAGTGCAAAAGTGGTTTCCTGCACCAACACAAGTGCGAAAAGTGGTTTTTCAACACTAACACAAGTGCGAAAAGTGGTTTTTCAACACTAACACAAGTGCGAAAAGTGGTTTTTCCACACTAATACAAGTGCAAAAGTGGTTTCCTGCACTAACACAAGTGCGAAAAGTGGTTTTTCAACACTAACACAAGTGCGAAAAGTGGTTTTTCAACACTAACACAAGTGCGAAAAGTGTTTTTTCCACACTAATACAAGTTCAAAAGTGGTTTCCTGCATCAACACAAGTGCGAAAAGTGGTTTTTCAACAGTAACACAAGTGCGAAAAGTGCTTTTTCAACACTAACACAAGTGCAAAAAGTGGTTTTTCAACACTAACACAAGTGCGAAAAGTGGTTTTTCAACACTAACACAAGTGCGAAAAGTGTTTTTTCCACACTAATACAAGTGCAAAAGTGGTTTCCTGCACCAACACAAGTGCGAAAAGTGGTTTTTCAACACTAACACAAGTGCGAAAAGTGGTTTTTCAACACTAACACAAGTTCGAAAAGTGGTTTTTCAACACTAACACAAGTGCGAAAAGTGGTTTTTCCACACTAATTCAAGCGCAAAAGTGGTTTCCTGCACCAACACAAGTGCGAAAAGTGGTTTTTCAACACTAACACCAGTGCGAAAAGTGGTTTTTCAACACTATCACAAGTGCAAAAAGTGTTTTTTCCACACTAATACAAGTGCAAAAGTGGTTTTTCAACATAAACACAAGTGCGAAAAGTGGTTTTTCAACACTAACACAAGTGCGAAAAGTGGTTTTTCAACACTAACACAAGTGCAAAAAGTGGTTTTTCCACACTAATACAAGTGCAAAAGTGGTTTCCTGCACCAACACAAGTACGAAAAGTGGTTTTTCAACACTAACACAAGTGCGAAAAGTGGTTTTTCAACACTATCACAAGTGCAAAAAGTGTTTTTTCCACACTTATACAAGTGCAAAAGTGGTTTCCTGCACCAACACAAGTGCGAAAAGTGCTTTTTCAACACTAACACAAGTGCGAAAAGTGGTTTTTCAACACTAACACAAGTGCAAAAAGTGGTTTTTCCACACTAACACAAGTGCAAAAGTGGTTTCCTGCACCAACACAAGTGCGAAAAGTGGTTTTTCAACACTAACACAAGTGCAAAAAGTGGTTTTTCAACATTAACACAAGTGCGAAAAGTGTTTTTTCCACACTAATACAAGTGCAAAAGTGGTTTCCTGCACCAACACAAGTGCAAAAAGTGGTTTTTCAACACTAACACAAGTGCGAAAAGTGGTTTTTCAACACTAACACAAGTGCGAAAAGTGGTTTTTCAACACTAACACAAGTGCGAAAAGTGGTTTTTCAACACTAACACAAGTGCGAAAAGTGGTTTTTCCACACTAACACAAGTGCAAAAGTGGTTTCCTGCACCAACACAAGTGCAAAAGTGGTTTCCTGCACCAACACCAGTGCGAAAAGTGGTTTTTCAACACTAACACAAGTGCGAAAAGTGGTTTTTCAACACTAACACAAGTGCGAAAAGTGGTTTTTCAACACTAACACAAGTGCGAAAAGTGGTTTTTCAACACTATCACAAGTGCAAAAAGTGTTTTTTCCACACTAATACAAGTACAAAAGTGGTTTCCTGCACCAACACAAGTGCGAAAAGTGGTTTTTCAACACTAACACAAGTGCGAAAAGTGGTTTTTCAACACTATCACAAGTGCAAAAAGAGTTTTTTCCACACTAATACAAGTGCAAAAGTGGTTTCCTGCACCAACACAAGTGCGAAAAGTGGTTTTTCAACACTAACACAACTGCGAAAAGATGTTTTTCAACACTAACACAAGTGCGAAAAGTGGTTTTCCACACTAATACAAGTGCAAAAGTGGTTTCCTGCACCAACACAAGTGCGAAAAGTGGTTTTTCAACACCAACACAAGTGCAAAAAGTGGTTTTTCATCACTATCACAAGTGCAAAAAGTGTTTTTTCCACACTAATACAAGTGCAAAAGTGGTTTCCTGCACCCACACAAGTGCGAAAAGTGGTTTTTCAACACTAACACAAGTGCGAAAAGTGGTTTTTTCCACACTAATACAAGTGCAAAAGTGGTTTCCTGCACCAATCACAAGTGCGAAAAGTGGTTTTTCAACACTAACACAAGTGCGAAAAGAGGTTTTTCAACACTATCACAAGTGCAAAAAGTGTTTTTTCCACACTAATACAAGTGCAAAAGTGGTTTCCTGCACCAACACAAGTGCGAAAAGTGGTTTTTCAACACTAACACAAGTGCGAAAATGGTTTTTTCAACACTAACACAAGTGCGAAAAGTGGGTTTCTCAACACTATCACAAGTGCAAAAAGTGTTTTTTCAACACTAATACAAGTGCAAAAGTGGTTTCCTGCACCAACACAAGTGCGAAAAGTGGTTTTTTCAACAATAACACAAGTGCGAAAAGTGGTTTTTCAACACTAACACAAGTGCGATAAAGTGGTTTTTCCACACTAATACAAGTGCAAAAGTGGTTTCTGCAACAACACAAGTGCGAAAAGTGGTTTTTCAACACCACACAAGTGCAAAAGTGATTTTTCAACACTATCACAATTGCAAAAAGTGTTTTTTCCACACTAATACAAGTGCAAAAGTGGTTTCCTGCACCAACACAGTGCGAAAGAGTTGGTTTTTTCAACACTAACACAAGCGCGAAAAGTGGTTTTTCAACACTAACACAAGTGCGAAAAGTGGTTTTTCAACACTAACACAAGTGCGAAAAGTGGTTTTTCCACACTAATACAAGTCCAAAAGTGGTTTCCTGCACCAACAACAAGTGCGAAAAGTGGTTTTTTCAAACTAACAACAAGTGCGAAAAGAGGTTTTTTCAACACTATCACAAGTGCAAAAAGTGTTTTTTCCACAATAATACAAGTGCAAAAGTGGTTTCCTGCACCAACACACAAGTGCGAAAAAGTGGTTTTTCAAACACTAACACAAGTGCGAAAAGAGGTTTTTCAACACTATCACAAGTGCAAAAAGTGTTTTTCCACACTAATACAAGTGCAAAAGTGGTTTCCTGCACCAACACAAGTGCGAAAAGTGGTTTTTCAACACTAACACAAGTGCGAAAAGTGGTTTTTCAACACTATCACAAGTGCAAAAAGTGTTTTTTCAACACTAATACAATTGCAAAAGTGGTTTCCTACACCAACACAAGTGCGAAAGTGGTTTTCAACAATAACACAAGTGCGGAAAAGTGGTTTTTCAACAATAACACAAGTGCGAAAAGTGGTTTTTCACACTAACACAAGTGCGAAAAGTGGTTTTTCCACACTAATACAAGGTGCAAAAGTGGTTTTTCAACACCAACACAAGTGCAAAAAGTGGTTTTTCAACACTATCACAAGTGCAAAAAGTGGTTTTTCAACACTATCACAAGTGCAAAAAGTGTTTTTTCCACACTAATACAAGTGCAAAAGGTGGTTTCCTGCACCAACACAAGTGCGAAAAGTGGTTTTTCAACACTAACACAAGTGCGAAAACGTGGTTTTTCAACACTAACACAAGTGCGAAAAGT